>NC_069502.1:3592047-3811550 GCF_027579735.1 Bombina bombina | reverse complement strand
GGTACAATATACTATATTTATATTATAATGGTATTATGGTACAATATACTGTTTATATACTGTATATATAATGGTATTATGGTACAATATACTGTATATATACTGTATATAAAATGGTATTATGGTACAATATACTGTTATATTAATTATATAATGGTATTATGGTACAATATACTGTATCTATACTGTATATATAATGGTGTTATGGTACAATATACTATATATATATATATATATATATATATATATATAATATATATATATATATATTATATATATATATATATATATATAGGGATATTTATTTATACATACTTTAGAACATATTCTGCTATGTGCAGAGCATTGGAATGTATAATATTTACAGCAAATACATAGATACAACTTTTATTAAGAATGAATATTGCATAAATATGCTTTTATAGGTTTTCATCTACTTAACGGCAAAGGCCTCTAATGCTCTTCTATATACAGTATGTCTATACCTGTATACATATACACATATAAATACATAAATACGTATGTACAGATATATAGACATATCTATATACAAATACATCATTAGACATGTATACATATACACATATAAATACATAAATATGTATGTACAGATATATAGACATATCTATATACAAATACGTCATTAGACATGTATACATATACACATATAAATACATAAATACGTATGTACAGATATATAAACATATCTATATACAAATACGTCATTAGACATGTATACATATACACATATACATACATAAATACGTATGTACAGATATATAGACATATCTATATACAAATACGTCATTAGACATGTATACATATCACAATATAAATACATAAATACGTATGTACAGATATATAGACATATTTCTATATACAAATACGTCATTAGACATGTAAACAAAACTATACACATATAAATACATAAATACGTATGTACAGATATATAGACATATCTATATACAAATACGTCATTAGACATGTATACATATACACATATAAATACATAAATATGTATGTACAGATATATAGACATATCTATATACAAATACGTCATTAGACATGTATACATATACACATATAAATACATAAATACTTATTTACAGATATATAGACATATCTATATACAAATACGTCATTAGACATGTATACATATACACATATAAATACATAAATACGTATGTACAGATATATAGACATATCTATATACAAATACGTCATTAGACATGTATACATATACACATATAAATACATAAATACGTATGTACAGATATATAGACATATCTATATACAAATACATCATTAGACATGTATACATATACACATATAAATACATAAATACGTATGTACAGATATATAGACATATCTATATGCAAATACATCATTAGACATGTATATGTATGCATCACTTTGTTAAAGCCCTTTGCCTTCTTGTTTTTCTAACACCTGAGTCTCATATCTTTGCGCCTTTATAATTTTTGTGTGCAATATATTTTTTAATACTTTTTATTAGATGGTGTTATTATAAGTGTAACTGTACTGTGTAATGTATTTATTAGATGGTGTTATTATAAGTGTAACTGTACTGTGTAATGTATTTATTAGATGGTGTTATTATAAGTGTAACTGTACTATGTAATGTATTTATTAGATAGTGTTATTATAAGTGTAACTGTACTATGTAATGTATTTATTAGATGGTGTTATTATAAGTGTAACTGTACTATGTAATGTATTTATTAGATAGTGTTATTATAAGTGTAACTATACTATGTAATGTATTTATTAGATGGTGTTATTATAAGTGTAACTGTACTATGTAATATATTTATTAGATGGTGTTATTATAAGTGTAACTGTACTGTGTAATGTATTTATTAGATGGTGTTATAATAAGTGCAACTGTACTGTGTAATGTATTTATTAGATCGTGTTATTATAAGTGCAACTCTACTGTGTAATGTATTTATTAGATGGTGTTATTATGTGTGTAACTGTACTGTGTAATGTATTTATTAGATGGTGTTATTATAAGTGCAACTGTACTGTGTAATGTATTTATTAGATGGTGTTATTATAAGTGTAACTGTACTGTGTAATGTATTTATTAGATGGTATTATTATAAGTGTAACTGTACTGTGTAATGTATTTATTAGATGGTGTTATTATAAGTGTACCTGTACTGTGTAATGTATTTATTAGATGGTATTATTATAAGTGTAACTGTAATGTGTAATGTATTTATTAGATGGTGTTATTATAAGTGTAACTGTACTGTGTAATGTATTTATTAGATGGTATTATTATAAGTGTAACTGTACTGCGTAATGTATTTATTAGATGGTGTTATTATAAGTGTAACTGTACTTTGTAATGTATTTATTGGATGGTGTTATTATAAGTGTAACTGTACTATGTAATGTGATTATTAGATGGTGTTATTATAAGTGTAACTGTGCTATGTAATGTATTTATTAGATGGTGTTATTATAAGTGTAACTGTACTGTGTAATGTATTTATTAGATGGTGTTATTATAAGTGTAACTGTACTTTGTAATGTATTTATTAGATGGTGTTATAAGTGCAACTGTTCTGTGTAATGTATTTATTAGATGGTGTTATTATAAGTGTAACTGTACTGTGTAATGTATTTATTAGATGGTGTTATTATAAGTGTAACTGTACTGTGTAATGTATTTATTAGATGGTGTTATAAGTGTAACTGTACTGTGTAATGTATTTATTAGATGGGGTTATTATAAGTGTAACTGTACTATGTAATGTAATGTATTTATTAGATGGTGTTATTATAAGTGCAACTGTACTGTGTAATGTATTTATTAGATGGTGTTATTATAAGTGTAACTGTACTTTGTAATGTATTTATTAGATGGTGTTATTATAAGTGCAACTGTACTGTGTAATGTATTTATTAGATGGTGTTATTATAAGTGAAACTGTACTGTGTAATGTATTTATTAGATGGTGTTATTATAAGTGTAACTGTACTTTGTAATGTATTTATTAGATGGTGTTATTATAAGTGCAACTGTACTGTGTAATGTATTTATTAGATGGTGTTATTATAAGTGTAACTGTACTGTGTAATGTATTTATTAGATGGTGTTATTATAAGTGTAACTGTACTATGTAATGTATTTATTAGATGGTGTTATTATAGGTGTAACTGTACTATGTAATGTATTTATTAGATGGTGTTATTATAAGTGTAACTGTACTGTGTAATGTATTTATTAGATGGTGTTATTATAAGTGTAACTGTACTGTGTAATGTATTTATTAGATGGTGTTATAATAAGTGCAACTGTACTGTGTAATGTATTTATTAGATGGTGTTATTATAAGTGTAAACTGTACTTTGTAATGTATTTATTAGATGGTGTTATTATAAGTGTAACTGTACTGTGTAATTTAGTTATTAGATGGTGTTATTATGTGTGTAACTGTACTGTGTAATGTATTTATTAGATGGTGTTATTATAAGTGCAACTGTACTGTGTAATGTATTTATTAGATGGTGTTATTATGTGTGTAACTGTACTGTGTAATGTATTTATTAGATGGTGTTATTATAAGTGTAACTGTACTGTGTAATGTATTTATTAGATGGTGTTATTATAAGTGTAAATGTACTGTGTAATGTATTTATTTGATGGTGTTATTATAAGTGTAACTGTACTATGTAATGTATTTATTAGATGGTGTTATTATAAGTGCAACTGTACTGTGTAATGTATTTATTAGATGGTGTTATTATAAGTGTAACTGTACTGTGCAATGTATTTATTAGATGGTGTTATTATAAGTGTAACTGTACTATGTAATGTATTTATTAGATAGTGTTATTATAAGTGTAACTGTACTATGTAATGTATTTATTAGATGGTGTTATTATAAGTGTAACTTTACTATGTAATGTATTTATTAGATAGTGTTATTATAAGTGTAACTGTACTATGTAATGTATTTATTAGATAGTGTTATTATAAGTGTAACTGTACTATGTAATGTATTTATTAGATGGTGTTATTATAAGTGTAACTGTACTATGTAATGTATTTATTAGATGGTGTTATTATAAGTGTAACTGTACTGTGTAATGTATTTATTAGATGGTGTTATTATAAGTGCAACTGTACTGTGTAATGTATTTATTAGATCGTGTTATTATAAGTGTAACTGTACTGTGTAATGTATTTATTAGATCGTGTTATTATAAGTGCAACTGTACTGTGTAATGTATTTATTAGATGGTGTTATTATAAGTGTAACTGTACTGTGTAATGTATTTATTAGATGGTGCTATTATGTGTGTAACTGTACTGTGTAATGTATTTATTAGATGGTGTTATTATAAGTGCAACTGTACTGTGTAATGTATTTATTAGATCGTGTTATTATAAGTGCAACTGTACTGTGTATTGTATTTATTAGATGGTGTTATTATGTGTGTAACTGTACTGTGTAATGTATTTATTAGATGGTGTTATTATAAGTGCAACTGTACTGTGTAATGTATTTATTAGATGGTGTTATTATAAGTGTAACTGTACTGTGTAATGTATTTATTATTTGGTATTATTATAAGTGTAACTGTACTGTGTAATGTATTTATTAGATGGTGTTATTATAAGTGTAACTGTACTGTGTAATGTATTTATTAGATGGTGTTAATATAAGTGTAACTGTACTGTGTAATGTATTTATTAGATGGTATTATTTTAAGTGTAACTGTACTGTGTAATGTATTTATTAGATGGTGTTATTATGTGTGTAACTGTACTGTGTAATGTATTTATTAGATGGTGTTATTATAAGTGCAACTGTACTGTGTAATGTATTTATTAGATGGTGTTATTATAAGTGTAACTGTACTGTGTAATGTATTTATTAGATGGTGTTATTATAAGTGTAACTGTACTATGTAATGTATTTATTAGATGGTGTTATAGGTGTAACTGTACTATGTAATGTATTTATTAGATGGTGTTATTATAAGTGTAACTGTACTGTGTAATGCATTTATTAGATGGTGTTATTATAAGTGTAACTGTACTGTGTAATGTATTTATTAGATGGTGTTATAATAAGTGCAACTGTACTGTGTAATGTATTTATTAGATGGTGTTATTATAAGTGTAACTGTACTTTGTAATGTATTTATTAGATGGTGTTATTATAAGTGTAACTGTACTGTGTAATTTAGTTATTAGATGGTGTTATTATGTGTGTAACTGTACTGTGTAATGTATTTATTAGATGGTGTTATTATAAGTGCAACTGTACTGTGTAATGTATTTATTAGATGGTGTTATTATGTGTGTAACTGTACTGTGTAATGTATTTATTATATGGTGTTATTATAAGTGTAACTGTACTGTGTAATGTATTTATTAGATGGTGTTATTATAAGTGTAAATGTACTGTGTAATGTATTTATTTGATGGTGTTATTATAAGTGTAACTGTACTATGTAATGTATTTATTAGATGGTGTTATTATAAGTGTAACTGTACTATGTAATGTATTTATTAGATAGTGTTATTATAAGTGTAACTGTACTATGTAATGTATTTATTAGATGGTGTTATTATAAGTGTAACTTTACTATGTAATGTATTTATTAGATAGTGTTATTATAAGTGTAACTGTACTATGTAATGTATTTATTAGATAGTGTTATTATAAGTGTAACTGTACTATGTAATGTATTTATTAGATGGTGTTATTATAAGTGTAACTGTACTATGTAAAATATTTATTAGATGGTGTTATTATAAGTGTAACTGTACTGTGTAATGTATTTATTAGATGGTGTTATTATAAGTGCAACTGTACTGTGTAATGTATTTATTAGATCGTGTTATATAAGTGTAACTGTACTGTGTAATGTATTTATTAGATCGTGTTATTATAAGTGCAACTGTACTGTGTAATGTATTTATTAGATGGTGTTATTATAAGTGTAACTGTACTGTGTAATGTATTTATTAGATGGTGCTATTATGTGTGTAACTGTACTGTGTAATGTATTTATTAGATGGTGTTATTATAAGTGCAACTGTACTGTGTAATGTATTTATTAGATTGTGTTATTATAAGTGCAACTGTACTGTGTATTGTATTTATTAGATGGTGTTATTATGTGTGTAACTGTACTGTGTAATGTATTTATTAGATGGTGTTATTATAAGTGCAACTGTACTGTGTAATGTATTTATTAGATGGTGTTATTATAAGTGTAACTGTACTGTGTAATGTATTTATTATTTGGTATTATTATAAGTGTAACTGTACTGTGTAATGTATTTATTAGATGGTGTTATTATAAGTGTAACTGTACTGTGTAATATATTTATTAGATGGTATTATTATAAGTGTAACTGTACTGTGTAATGTATTTATTAGATGGTGTTATTATAAGTGTAACTGTACTGTGTAATGTATTTATTAGATGGTATTATTTTAAGTGTAACTGTACTGTGTAATGTATTTATTAGATGGTGTTATTATGTGTGTAACTGTACTGTGTAATGTATTTATTAGATGGTGTTATTATAAGTGCAACTGTACTGTGTAATGTATTTATTAGATGGTGTTATTATGTGTGTAACTGTACTGTGAAATGTATTTATTAGATGGTGTTATTATAAGTGTAACTGTACTGTGTAATGTATTTATTCGATGGTGTTATTATAAGTGTAAATGTACTGTGTAATGTATTTATTTGATGGTGTTATTATAAGTGTAACTGTACTATGTAATGTATTTATTAGATGGTGTTATTATAAGTGCAACTGTACTGTGTATGTATTTATTAGATGGTGTTATTATAAGTGTAACTGTACTGTGCAATGTATTTATTAGATGGTGTTATTATAAGTGTAACTGTACTGTGTAATGTATTTATTAGATGGTGTTATTATAAGTGTAACTGTACTATGTAATGTGTTTATTAGATAGTGTTATTATAAGTGTAACTGTACTATGTAATGTATTTATTAGATGGTGTTATTATAAGTGTAACTGTACTATGTAATGTATTTATTAGATGGTGTTATTATAAGTGTAACTGTACTATGTAATGTATTTATTAGATAGTGTTATTATAAGTTTAACTGTACTATGTAATGTATTTATTAGATGGTGTTATTATAAGTGTAACTGTACTATGTAATATATTTATTAGATGGTTTTATTATAAGTGTAACTATACTGTGTAATGTATTTATTAGATGGTGTTATTATAAGTGCAACTGTACTGTGTAATGTATTTATTAGATGGTGTTATTATAAGTGTAACTGTACTGTGTAATGTATTTATTAGATGGTGTTATTATAAGTGCAACTGTACTGTGTAATGTATTTATTAGATGGTGTTATTATGTGTGTAACTGTACTGTGTAATGTATTTATTAGATGGTGTTATTATAAGTGCAACTGTACTGTGTAATGTATTTATTAGATGGTGTTTTTATAAGTGTAACTGTACTGTGTAATGTATTTAGTAGATGGTATTATTATAAGTGTAACTGTACTGTGTAATGTATTTATTAGATGGTGTTATTATAAGTGCAACTGTACTGTGTAATGTATTTATTAGATCGTGTTATTATAAGTGTAACTGTACTGTGTAATGTATTTATTAGATCGTGTTATTATAAGTGCAACTGTACTGTGTAATGTATTTATTAGATGGTGTTATTATAAGTGTAACTGTACTGTGTAATGTATTATTAGATGGTGCTATTATGTGTGTAACTGTACTGTGTAATGTATTTATTAGATGGTGTTATTATAAGTGCACTGTACTGTGTAATGTATTTATTAGATGGTGTTATTATAAGTGCAACTGTACTGTGTATTGTATTTATTAGATGGTGTTATTATGTGTGTAACTGTACTGTGTAATGTATTTATTAGATGGTGTTATTATAAGTGCAACTGTACTGTGTAATGTATTTATTAGATGGTGTTATTATAAGTGTAACTGTACTGTGTAATGTATTTATTATTTGGTATTATTATAAGTGTAACTGTACTGTGTAATGTATTTATTAGATGGTGTTATTATAAGTGTAACTGTACTGTGTAATATATTTATTAGATGGTATTATTATAAGTGTAACTGTACTGTGTAATGTATTTATTAGATGGTGTTAATATAAGTGTAACTGTACTGTGTAATGTATTTATTAGATGGTATTATTTTAAGTGTAACTGTACTGTGTAATGTATTTATTAGATGGTGTTATTATGTGTGTAACTGTACTGTGTAATGTATTTATTAGATGGTGTTATTATAAGTGCAACTGTACTGTGTAATGTATTTATTAGATGGTGTTATTATGTGTGTAACTGTACTGTGAAATGTATTTATTAGATGGTGTTATTATAAGTGTAACTGTACTGTGTAATGTATTTATTAGATGGTGTTATTATAAGTGTAAATGTACTGTGTAATGTATTTATTTGATGGTGTTATTATAAGTGTAACTGTACTATGTAATGTATTTATTAGATGGTGTTATTATAAGTGCAACTGTACTGTGTAATGTATTTATTAGATGGTGTTATTATAAGTGTAACTGTACTGTGCAATGTATTTATTAGATGGTGTTATTATAAGTGTAACTGTACTGTGTAATGTATTTATTAGATGGTGTTATTATAAGTGTAACTGTACTATGTAATGTGTTTATTAGATAGTGTTATTATAAGTGTAACTGTACTATGTAATGTATTTATTAGATGGTGTTATTATAAGTGTAACTGTACTATGTAATGTATTTATTAGATGGTGTTATTATAAGTGTAACTTTACTATGTAATGTATTTATTAGATAGTGTTATTATAAGTTTAACTGTACTATGTAATGTATTTATTAGATGGTGTTATTATAAGTGTAACTGTACTGTGTAATGTATTTATTAGATGGTTTTATTATAAGTGTAACTATACTGTGTAATGTATTTATTAGATGGTGTTATTATAAGTGCAACTGTACTGTGTAATGTATTTATTAGATGGTGTTATTATAAGTGTAACTGTACTGTGTAATGTATTTATTAGATGGTGTTATTATAAGTGTAACTGTACTGTGTAATGTATTTATTAGATGGTGTTATTATAAGTGTAACTGTACTGTGTAATGTATTTATTAGATGGTGTTATTATAAGTGCAACTGTACTGTGTAATGTATTTATTAGATGGTGTTTTTATAAGTGTAACTGTACTGTGTAATGTATTTATTAGATGGTATTATTATAAGTGTAACTGTACTGTGTAATGTATTTATTAGATGGCGTTATTATAAGTGTAACTGTACTGTGTAATGTATTCATTAGATGGTATTATTATACGTGTAACTGTACTGTGTAATGTATTTATTAGATGGTGTTATTATAAGTTTAACTGTACTATGTAATGTATTTTTAGATGGTGTTATTTTAAGTGTAACTGTACTATGAAATGTATTTATTAGATGGTGTTATTATAAGTGTAACTGTACTGTGTAATGTATTTATTAGATGGTGTTATTATAAGTGTAACTGTATTTTGTAATGTATTTATTAGATGGTGTTATAAGTGTAACTGTACTGTGTAATGTATTTATTAGATGGTGTTATTATAAGTGTAACTGTACTGTGTAATGTATTTATTAGATGGTGTTATAAGTGTAACTGTACTGTGTAATGTATTTATTAGATCGTGTTATTATAAGTGTAACTGTACTGTGTAATGTATTTATTAGATGGTGTTATTATAAGTGCAACTGTACTGTGTAATGTATTTATTAGAAGGTGTTATTATAAGTGCAACTGTACTTTGTAATGTATTTATTAGATCGTGTTATTATGTGTGTAACTGTACTGTGTAATGTATTTATTAGATGGTGTTATTATAAGTGTAACTGTACTGTGTAAGGTATTTATTAGATGGTATTATTATAAGTGTAACTGTACTGTGTAATGTATTTATTAGATGGTGTTATTATAAGTGTAACTGTACTGTGTAATGTATTTATTAGATGGTATTATTATAAGTGTAACTGTACTGTGTAATGTATTTATTAGATGGTGTTATTATAAGTGTAACTGTACTGTGTAATGTATTTATTAGATGGTATTATTATAAGTGTAACTGTACTGTGTAATGTATTTATTAGATGGTGTTATTATAAGTGTAACTGTACTTTGTAATGTATTTATTGGATGGTGTTATTATAAGTGTAACTGTACTATGTAATGTATTTATTAGATGGTGTTATTATAAGTGTAACTGTACTATGTAATGTATTTATTAGATGGTGTTATTATAAGTGTAACTGTACTGTGTAATGTATTTATTAGATGGTGTTATTATAAGTGTAACTGTACTTAGTAATGTATTTATTAGATGGTGTTATTATAAGTGCAACTGTACTGTGTAATGTATTTATTAGATGGTGTTATTATAAGTGTAACTGTACTGTGTAATGTATTTATAAGATGGTGTTATTATAAGTGTAACTGTACTGTGTAATGTATTTATTAGATGGTGTTATTATAAGTGCAACTGTACTGTGTAATGTATTTATTAGATGGTGTTATTATAAGTGCAACTGTACTGTGTAATGTATTTATTAGATGGTGTTATTATGTGTGTAACTGTACTGTGTAATGTATTTATTAGATGGTGTTATTATAAGTGTAACTGTACTGTGTAATGTATTTATTAGATGGTGTTATTATAAGTGTAAATGTACTGTGTAATGTATTTATTTGATGGTGTTATTATAAGTGTAACTGTACTATGTAATGTATTTATTAGATGGTGTTATTATAAGTGCAACTGTACTGTGTAATGTATTTATTAGATGGTGTTATTATAAGTGTAACTGTACTGTGCAATGTATTTATTAGATGGTGTTATTATAAGTGTAACTGTACTGTGTAATGTATTTATTAGATGGTGTTATTATAAGTGTAACTGTACTATGTAATGTATTTATTAGATAGTGTTATTATAAGTGTAAATGTACTATGTAATGTATTTATTAGATGGTGTTATTATAAGTGTAACTTTACTATGTAATGTATTTATTAGATAGTGTTATTATAAGTGTAACTGTACTATGTAATGTATTTATTAGATAGTGTTATTATAAGTGTAACTGTACTATGTAATGTATTTATTAGATGGTGTTATTATAAGTGTAACTGTACTATGTAAAATATTTATTAGATGGTGTTATTATAAGTGTAACTGTACTGTGTAATGTATTTATTAGATGGTGTTATTATAAGTGCAACTGTACTGTGTAATGTATTTATTAGATCGTGTTATTATAAGTGTAACTGTACTGTGTAATGTATTTATTAGATGGTGCTATTATGTGTGTAACTGTACTGTGTAATGTATTTATTAGATGGTGTTATTATAAGTGCAACTGTACAGTGTAATGTATTTATTAGATTGTGTTATTATAAGTGCAACTGTACTGTGTATTGTATTTATTAGATGGTGTTATTATGTGTGTAACTGTACTGTGTAATGTATTTATTAGATGGTGTTATTATAAGTGTAACTGTACTGTGTAATGTATTTATTAGATGGTGTTATTATAAGTGTAACTGTACTGTGTAATGTATTTATTATTTGGTATTATTATAAGTGTAACTGTACTGTGTAATGTATTTATTAGATGGTGTTATTATAAGTGTAACTGTACTGTGTAATATATTTATTAGATGGTAATTATTATAAGTGTAACTGTACTGTGTAATGTATTTATTAGATGGTGTTAATATAAGTGTAACTGTACTGTGTAATGTATTTATTAGATGGTATTATTTTAAGTGTAACTGTACTGTGTAATGTATTTATTAGATGGTGTTATTATGTGTGTAACTGTACTGTGTAATGTATTTATTAGATGGTGTTATTATAAGTGCAACTGTACTGTGTAATGTATTTATTAGATGGTGTTATTATAAGTGTAACTGTACTGTGTAATGTATTTATTAGATGGTGTTATTATAAGTGTAACTGTACTATGTAATGTATTTATTAGATGGTGTTATTATAGGTGTAACTGTACTATGTAATGTATTTATTAGATGGTGTTATTATAAGTGTAACTGTACTGTGTAATGCATTTATTAGATGGTGTTATTATAAGTGTAACTGTACTGTGTAATGTATTTATTAGATGGTGTTATTATAAGTGTAACTGTACTGTGTAATGTATTTATTAGATGGTATTATTATAAGTGTAACTGTACTGTGTAATGTATTTATTAGATGGTGTTATTATAAGTGTAACTGTACTATGTAATGTGTTTATTAGATAGTGTTATTATAAGTGTAACTGTACTATGTAATGTATTTATTAGATGGTGTTATTATAAGTGTAACTGTACTATGTAATGTATTTATTAGATAGTGTTATTATAAGTGTAACTTTACTATGTAATGTATTTATTAGATAGTGTTATTATAAGTTTAACTGTACTATGTAATGTATTTATTAGATGGTGTTATTATAAGTGTAACTGTACTATGTAATATATTTATTAGATGGTTTTATTATAAGTGTAACTATACTGTGTAATGTATTTATTAGATGGTGTTATTATAAGTGCAACTGTACTGTGTAATGTATTTATTAGATGGTGTTATTATAAGTGTAACTGTACTGTGTAATGTATTTATTAGATGGTGTTATTATAAGTGCAACTGTACTGTGTAATGTATTTATTAGATGGTGTTATTATGTGTGTAACTGTACTGTGTAATGTATTTATTAGATGGTGTTATTATAAGTGCAACTGTACTGTGTAATGTATTTATTAGATGGTGTTTTTATAAGTGTAACTGTACTGTGTAATGTATTTAGTAGATGGTATTATTATAAGTGTAACTGTACTGTGTAATGTATTTATTAGATGGCGTTATTATAAGTGTAACTGTACTGTGTAATGTATTCATTAGATGGTATTATTATACGTGTAACTGTACTGTGTAATGTATTTATTAGATGGTGTTATTATAAGTTTAACTGTACTATGTAATGTATTTTTAGATGGTGTTATTTTAAGTGTAACTGTACTATGAAATGTATTTATTAGATGGTGTTATTATAAGTGTAACTGTACTGTGTAATGTATTTATTAGATGGTGTTATTATAAGTGTAACTGTACTGTGTAATGTATTTATTAGATGGTGTTATAAGTGTAACTGTACTGTGTAATTTATTTATTAGATGGTGTTATTATAAGTGTAACTGTACTGTGTAATGTATTTATTAGATGGTGTTATAAGTGTAACTGTACTGTGTAATGTATTTATTAGATCGTGTTATTATAAGTGTAACTGTACTGTGTAATGTATTTATTAGATGGTGTTATTATAAGTGCAACTGTACTGTGTAATGTATTTATTAGAAGGTGTTATTATAAGTGCAACTGTACTTTGTAATGTATTTATTAGATCGTGTTATTATGTGTGTAACTGTACTGTGTAATGTATTTATTAGATGGTGTTATTATAAGTGTAACTGTACTGTGTAAGGTATTTATTAGATGGTATTATTATAAGTGTAACTGTACTGTGTAATGTATTTATTAGATGGTGTTATTATAAGTGTAACTGTACTGTGTAATGTATTTATTAGATGGTATTATTATAAGTGTAACTGTACTGTGTAATGTATTTATTAGATGGTGTTATTATAAGTGTAACTGTACTGTGTAATGTATTTATTAGATGGTATTATTATAAGTGTAACTGTACTGTGTAATGTATTTATTAGATGGTGTTATTATAAGTGTAACTGTACTTTGTAATGTATTTATTGGATGGTGTTATTATAAGTGTAACTGTACTATGTAATGTATTTATTAGATGGTGTTATTATAAGTGTAACTGTACTATGTAATGTATTTATTAGATGGTGTTATTATAAGTGTAACTGTACTGTGTAATGTATTTATTAGATGGTGTTATTATAAGTGTAACTGTACTTAGTAATGTATTTATTAGATGGTGTTATTATAAGTGCAACTGTACTGTGTAATGTATTTATTAGATGGTGTTATTATAAGTGTAACTGTACTGTGTAATGTATTTATTAGATGGTGTTATTATAAGTGTAACTGTACTGTGTAATGTATTTATTAGATGGTGTTATTATAAGTGCAACTGTACTGTGTAATGTATTTATTAGATCGTGTTATTATAAGTGCAACTGTACTGTGTAATGTATTTATTAGATGGTGTTATTATGTGTGTAACTGTACTGTGTAATGTATTTATTAGATGGTGTTATTATAAGTGTAACTGTACTGTGTAATGTATTTATTAGATGGTGTTATTATAAGTGTAAATGTACTGTGTAATGTATTTATTAGATGGTGTTATTATAAGTGTAACTGTACTGTGTAATGTATTTATTAGATGGTGTTATTATAAGTGCAACTGTACTGTGTAATGTATTTATTAGATGGTGTTATTATAAGTGTAACTGTACTGTGCAATGTATTTATTAGATGGTGTTATTATAAGTGTAACTGTACTGTGTAATGTATTTATTAGATGGTGTTATTATAAGTGTAACTGTACTATGTAATGTATTTATTAGATAGTGTTATTATAAGTGTAAATGTACTATGTAATGTATTTATTAGATGGTGTTATTATAAGTGTAACTTTACTATGTAATGTATTTATTAGATAGTGTTATTATAAGTGTAACTGTACTATGTAATGTATTTATTAGATAGTGTTATTATAAGTGTAACTGTACTATGTAATGTATTTATTAGATGGTGTTATTATAAGTGTAACTGTACTATGTAAAATATTTATTAGATGGTGTTATTATAAGTGTAACTGTACTGTGTAATGTATTTATTAGATGGTGTTATTATAAGTGCAACTGTACTGTGTAATGTATTTATTAGATCGTGTTATTATAAGTGTAACTGTACTGTGTAATGTATTTATTAGATGGTGCTATTATGTGTGTAACTGTACTGTGTAATGTATTTATTAGATGGTGTTATTATAAGTGCAACTGTACAGTGTAATGTATTTATTAGATTGTGTTATTATAAGTGCAACTGTACTGTGTATTGTATTTATTAGATGGTGTTATTATGTGTGTAACTGTACTGTGTAATGTATTTATTAGATGGTGTTATTATAAGTGCAACTGTACTGTGTAATGTATTTATTAGATGGTGTTATTATAAGTGTAACTGTACTGTGTAATGTATTTATTATTTGGTATTATTATAAGTGTAACTGTACTGTGTAATGTATTTATTAGATGGTGTTATTATAAGTGTAACTGTACTGTGTAATATATTTATTAGATGGTATTATTATAAGTGTAACTGTACTGTGTAATGTATTTATTAGATGGTGTTAATATAAGTGTAACTGTACTGTGTAATGTATTTATTAGATGGTATTATTTTAAGTGTAACTGTACTGTGTAATGTATTTATTAGATGGTGTTATTATGTGTGTAACTGTACTGTGTAATGTATTTATTAGATGGTGTTATTATAAGTGCAACTGTACTGTGTAATGTATTTATTAGATGGTGTTATTATAAGTGTAACTGTACTGTGTAATGTATTTATTAGATGGTGTTATTATAAGTGTAACTGTACTATGTAATGTATTTATTAGATGGTGTTATTATAGGTGTAACTGTACTATGTAATGTATTTATTAGATGGTGTTATTATAAGTGTAACTGTACTGTGTAATGCATTTATTAGATGGTGTTATTATAAGTGTAACTGTACTGTGTAATGTATTTATTAGATGGTGTTATAATAAGTGCAACTGTACTGTGTAATGTATTTATTAGATGGTGTTATTATAAGTGTAACTGTACTTTGTAATGTATTTATTAGATGGTGTTATTATAAGTGTAACTGTACTGTGTAATTTAGTTATTAGATGGTGTTATTATGTGTGTAACTGTACTGTGTAATGTATTTATTAGATGGTGTTATTATAAGTGCAACTGTACTGTGTAATGTATTTATTAGATGGTGTTATTATGTGTGTAACTGTACTGTGTAATGTATTTATTATATGGTGTTATTATAAGTGTAACTGTACTGTGTAATGTATTTATTAGATGGTCTTATTATAAGTGTAAATGTACTGTGTAATGTATTTATTTGATGGTGTTATTATAAGTGTAACTGTACTATGTAATGTATTTATTAGATGGTGTTATTATAAGTGCAACTGTACTGTGTAATGTATTTATTAGATGGTGTTATTATAAGTGTAACTGTACTGTGCAATGTATTTATTAGATGGTGTTATTATAAGTGTAACTGTACTGTGTAATGTATTTATTAGATGGTGTTATTATAAGTGTAACTGTACTATGTAATGTATTTATTAGATAGTGTTATTATAAGTGTAACTGTACTATGTAATGTATTTATTAGATGGTGTTATTATAAGTGTAACTTTACTATGTAATGTATTTATTAGATAGTGTTATTATAAGTGTAACTGTACTATGTAATGTATTTATTAGATAGTGTTATTATAAGTGTAACTGTACTATGTAATGTATTTATTAGATGGTGTTATTATAAGTGTAACTGTACTATGTAAAATATTTATTAGATGGTGTTATTATAAGTGTAACTGTACTGTGTAATGTATTTATTAGATGGTGTTATTATAAGTGCAACTGTACTGTGTAATGTATTTATTAGATCGTGTTATTATAAGTGTAACTGTACTGTGTAATGTATTTATTAGATCGTGTTATTATAAGTGCAACTGTACTGTGTAATGTATTTATTAGATGGTGTTATTATAAGTGTAACTGTACTGTGTAATGTATTTATTAGATGGTGCTATTATGTGTGTAACTGTACTGTGTAATGTATTTATTAGATGGTGTTATTATAAGTGCAACTGTACTGTGTAATGTATTTATTAGATGGTGTTATTATAAGTGCAACTGTACTGTGTATTGTATTTATTAGATGGTGTTATTATGTGTGTAACTGTACTGAGTAATGTATTTATTAGATGGTGTTATTATAAGTGCAACTGTACTGTGTAATGTATTTATTAGATGGTGTTATTATAAGTGTAACTGTACTGTGTAATGTATTTATTATTTGGTATTATTATAAGTGTAACTGTACTGTGTAATGTATTTATTAGATGGTGTTATTATAAGTGTAACTGTACTGTGTAATATATTTATTAGATGGTATTATTATAAGTGTAACTGTACTGTGTAATGTATTTATTAGATGGTGTTAATATAAGTGTAACTGTACTGTGTAATGTATTTATTAGATGGTATTATTTTAAGTGTAACTGTACTGTGTAATGTATTTATTAGATGGTGTTATTATGTGTGTAACTGTACTGTGTAATGTATTTATTAGATGGTGTTATTATAAGTGCAACTGTACTGTGTAATGTATTTATTAGATGGTGTTATTATGTGTGTAACTGTACTGTGAAATGTATTTATTAGATGGTGTTATTATAAGTGTAACTGTACTGTGTAATGTATTTATTAGATGGTGTTATTATAAGTGTAAATGTACTGTGTAATGTATTTATTTGATGGTGTTATTATAAGTGTAACTGTACTATGTAATGTATTTATTAGATGGTGTTATTATAAGTGCAACTGTACTGTGTAATGTATTTATTAGATGGTGTTATTATAAGTGTAACTGTACTGTGCAATGTATTTATTAGATGGTGTTATTATAAGTGTAACTGTACTGTGTAATGTATTTATTAGATGGTGTTATTATAAGTGTAACTGTACTATGTAATGTGTTTATTAGATAGTGTTATTATAAGTGTAACTGTACTATGTAATGTATTTATTAGATGGTGTTATTATAAGTGTAACTGTACTATGTAATGTATTTATTAGATAGTGTTATTATAAGTGTAACTTTACTATGTAATGTATTTATTAGATAGTGTTATTATAAGTTTAACTGTACTATGTAATGTATTTATTAGATGGTGTTATTATAAGTGTAACTGTACTATGTAATATATTTATTAGATGGTTTTATTATAAGTGTAACTATACTGTGTAATGTAGTTATTAGATGGTGTTATTATAAGTGCAACTGTACTGTGTAATGTATTTATTAGATGGTGTTATTATAAGTGTAACTGTACTGTGTAATGTATTTATTAGATGGTGTTATTATAAGTGCAACTGTACTGTGTAATGTATTTATTAGATGGTGTTATTATGTGTGTAACTGTACTGTGTAATGTATTTATTAGATGGTGTTATTATAAGTGCAACTGTACTGTGTAATGTATTTATTAGATGGTGTTTTTATAAGTGTAACTGTACTGTGTAATGTATTTAGTAGATGGTATTATTATAAGTGTAACTGTACTGTGTAATGTATTTATTAGATGGTGTTATTATAAGTGCAACTGTACTGTGTAATGTATTTATTAGATCGTGTTATTATAAGTGTAACTGTACTGTGTAATGTATTTATTAGATCGTGTTATTATAAGTGCAACTGTACTGTGTAATGTATTTATTAGATGGTGTTATTATAAGTGTAACTGTACTGTGTAATGTATTTATTAGATGGTGCTATTATGTGTGTAACTGTACTGTGTAATGTATTTATTAGATGGTGTTATTATAAGTGCAACTGTACTGTGTAATGTATTTATTAGATCGTGTTATTATAAGTGCAACTGTACTGTGTATTGTATTTATTAGATGGTGTTATTATGTGTGTAACTGTACTGTGTAATGTATTTATTAGATGGTGTTATTATAAGTGCAACTGTACTGTGTAATGTATTTATTAGATGGTGTTATTATAAGTGTAACTGTACTGTGTAATGTATTTATTATTTGGTATTATTATAAGTGTAACTGTACTGTGTAATGTATTTATTAGATGGTGTTATTATAAGTGTAACTGTACTGTGTAATATATTTATTAGATGGTATTATTATAAGTGTAACTGTACTGTGTAATGTATTTATTAGATGGTGTTAATATAAGTGTAACTGTACTGTGTAATGTATTTATTAGATGGTATTATTATAAGTGTAACTGTACTGTGTAATGTATTTATTAGATGGTGTTATTATGTGTGTAACTGTACTGTGTAATGTATTTATTAGATGGTGTTATTATAAGTGCAACTGTACTGTGTAATGTATTTATTAGATGGTGTTATTATGTGTGTAACTGTACTGTGAAATGTATTTATTAGATGGTGTTATTATAAGTGTAACTGTACTGTGTAATGTATTTATTAGATGGTGTTATTATAAGTGTAAATGTACTGTGTAATGTATTTATTAGATGGTGTTATTATAAGTGTAACTGTACTATGTAATGTATTTATTAGATGGTGTTATTATAAGTGCAACTGTACTGTGTAATGTATTTATTAGATGGTGTTATTATAAGTGTAACTGTACTGTGCAATGTATTTATTAGATGGTGTTATTATAAGTGTAACTGTACTGTGTAATGTATTTATTAGATGGTGTTATTATAAGTGTAACTGTACTATGTAATGTGTTTATTAGATAGTGTTATTATAAGTGTAACTGTACTATGTAATGTATTTATTAGATGGTGTTATTATAAGTGTAACTGTACTATGTAATGTATTTATTAGATAGTGTTATTATAAGTGTAACTTTACTATGTAATATATTTATTAGATAGTGTTATTATAAGTTTAACTGTACTATGTAATGTATTTATTAGATGGTGTTATTATAAGTGTAACTGTACTATGTAATATATTTATTAGATGGTTTTATTATAAGTGTAACTATACTGTGTAATGTATTTATTAGATGGTGTTATTATAAGTGCAACTGTACTGTGTAATGTATTTATTAGATGGTGTTATTATAAGTGTAACTGTACTGTGTAATGTATTTATTAGATGGTGTTATTATAAGTGCAACTGTACTGTGTAATGTATTTATTAGATGGTGTTATTATGTGTGTAACTGTACTGTGTAATGTATTTATTAGATGGTGTTATTATAAGTGCAACTGTACTGTGTAATGTATTTATTAGATGGTGTTATTATAAGTGTAACTGTACTGTGTAATGTATTTAGTAGATGGTATTATTATAAGTGTAACTGTACTGTGTAATGTATTTATTAGATGGCGTTATTATAAGTGTAACTGTACTGTGTAATGTATTCATTAGATGGTATTATTATACGTGTAACTGTACTGTGTAATGTATTTATTAGATGGTGTTATTATAAGTTTAACTGTACTATGTAATGTATTTATTAGATGGTGTTATTATAAGTGTAACTGTACTATGAAATGTATTTATTAGATGGTGTTATTATAAGTGTAACTGTACTGTGTAATGTATTTATTAGATGGTGTTATTATAAGTGTAACTGTATTTTGTAATGTATTTATTAGATGGTGTTATAAGTGTAACTGTACTGTGTAATTTATTTATTAGATGGTGTTATTATAAGTGTAACTGTACTGTGTAATGTATTTATTAGATGGTGTTATAAGTGTAACTGTACTGTGTAATGTATTTATTAGATCGTGTTATTATAAGTGTAACTGTACTGTGTAATGTATTTATTAGATGGTGTTATTATAAGTGCAACTGTACTGTGTAATGTATTTATTAGAAGGTGTTATTATAAGTGCAACTGTACTGTGTAATGTATTTATTAGATCGTGTTATTATGTGTGTAACTGTACTGTGTAATGTATTTATTAGATGGTGTTATTATAAGTGTAACTGTACTGTGTAAGGTATTTATTAGATGGTATTATTATAAGTGTAACTGTACTGTGTAATGTATTTATTAGATGGTGTTATTATAAGTGTAACTGTACTGTGTAATGTATTTATTAGATGGTATTATTATAAGTGTAACTGTACTGTGTAATGTATTTATTAGATGGTGTTATTATAAGTGTAACTGTACTGTGTAATGTATTTATTAGATGGTATTATTATAAGTGTAACTGTACTGTGTAATGTATTTATTAGATGGTGTTATTATAAGTGTAACTGTACTTTGTAATGTATTTATTGGATGGTGTTATTATAAGTGTAACTGTACTATGTAATGTATTTATTAGATGGTGTTATTATAAGTGTAACTGTACTATGTAATGTATTTATTAGATGGTGTTATTATAAGTGTAACTGTACTGTGTAATGTATTTATTAGATGGTGTTATTATAAGTGTAACTGTACTTAGTAATGTATTTATTAGATGGTGTTATTATAAGTGCAACTGTACTGTGTAATGTATTTATTAGATGGTGTTATTATAAGTGTAACTGTACTGTGTAATGTATTTATAAGATGGTGTTATTATAAGTGTAACTGTACTGTGTAATGTATTTATTAGATGGTGTTATTATAAGTGCAACTGTACTGTGTAATGTATTTATTAGATCGTGTTATTATAAGTGCAACTGTACTGTGTAATGTATTTATTAGATGGTGTTATTATGTGTGTAACTGTACTGTGTAATGTATTTATTAGATGGTGTTATTATAAGTGTAACTGTACTGTGTAATGTATTTATTAGATGGTGTTATTATAAGTGTAAATGTACTGTGTAATGTATTTATTTGATGGTGTTATTATAAGTGTAACTGTACTATGTAATGTATTTATTAGATGGTGTTATTATAAGTGCAACTGTACTGTGTAATGTATTTATTAGATGGTGTTATTATAAGTGTAACTGTACTGTGCAATGTATTTATTAGATGGTGTTATTATAAGTGTAACTGTACTGTGTAATGTATTTATTAGATGGTGTTATTATAAGTGTAACTGTACTATGTAATGTATTTATTAGATAGTGTTATTATAAGTGTAAATGTACTATGTAATATATTTATTAGATGGTGTTATTATAAGTGTAACTTTACTATGTAATGTATTTATTAGATAGTGTTATTATAAGTGTAACTGTACTATGTAATGTATTTATTAGATAGTGTTATTATAAGTGTAACTGTACTATGTAATGTATTTATTAGATGGTGTTATTATAAGTGTAACTGTACTATGTAAAATATTTATTAGATGGTGTTATTATAAGTGTAACTGTACTGTGTAATGTATTTATTAGATGGTGTTATTATAAGTGCAACTGTACTGTGTAATGTATTTATTAGATCGTGTTATTATAAGTGTAACTGTACTGTGTAATGTATTTATTAGATGGTGCTATTATGTGTGTAACTGTACTGTGTAATGTATTTATTAGATGGTGTTATTATAAGTGCAACTGTACTGTGTAATGTATTTATTAGATTGTGTTATTATAAGTGCAACTGTACTGTGTATTGTATTTATTAGATGGTGTTATTATAAGTGTAACTGTACTGTGTAATGTATTTATTAGATGGTGTTATTATAAGTGCAACTGTACTGTGTAATGTATTTATTAGATGGTGTTATTATAAGTGTAACTGTACTGTGTAATGTATTTATTATTTGGTATTATTATAAGTGTAACTGTACTGTGTAATGTATTTATTAGATGGTGTTATTATAAGTGTAACTGTACTGTGTAATATATTTATTAGATGGTATTATTATAAGTGTAACTGTACTGTGTAATGTATTTATTAGATGGTGTTAATATAAGTGTAACTGTACTGTGTAATGTATTTATTAGATGGTATTATTTTAAGTGTAACTGTACTGTGTAATGTATTTATTAGATGGTGTTATTATGTGTGTAACTGTACTGTGTAATGTATTTATTAGATGGTGTTATTATAAGTGCAACTGTACTGTGTAATGTATTTATTAGATGGTGTTATTATGTGTGTAACTGTACTGTGAAATGTATTTATTAGATGGTGTTATTATAAGTGTAACTGTACTGTGTAATGTATTTATTAGATGGTGTTATTATAAGTGTAAATGTACTGTGTAATGTATTTATTTGATGGTGTTATTATAAGTGTAACTGTACTATGTAATGTATTTATTAGATGGTGTTATTATAAGTGCAACTGTACTGTGTAATGTATTTATTAGATGGTGTTATTATAAGTGTAACTGTACTGTGCAATGTATTTATTAGATGGTGTTATTATAAGTGTAACTGTACTGTGTAATGTATTTATTAGATGGTGTTATTATAAGTGTAACTGTACTATGTAATGTGTTTATTAGATAGTGTTATTATAAGTGTAACTGTACTATGTAATGTATTTATTAGATGGTGTTATTATAAGTGTAACTGTACTGTGTAATGTATTTATTAGATAGTGTTATTATAAGTGTAACTTTACTATGTAATGTATTTATTAGATAGTGTTATTATAAGTTTAACTGTACTATGTAATGTATTTATTAGATGGTGTTATTATAAGTGTAACTGTACTGTGTAATGTATTTATTAGATGGTGTTATTATAAGTGTAACTATACTGTGTAATGTATTTATTAGATGGTGTTATTATAAGTGCAACTGTACTGTGTAATGTATTTATTAGATGGTGTTATTATAAGTGTAACTCTACTGTGTAATGTATTTATTAGATGGTGTTATTATAAGTGCAACTGTACTGTGTAATGTATTTATTAGATGGTGTTATTATGTGTGTAACTGTACTGTGTAATGTATTTATTAGATGGTGTTATTATAAGTGTAACTGTACTGTGTAATGTATTTATTAGATGGTGTTATTATAAGTGTAACTGTACTGTGTAATGTATTTAGTAGATGGTATTATTATAAGTGTAACTGTACTGTGTAATGTATTTATTAGATGGCGTTATTATAAGTGTAACTGTACTGTGTAATGTATTCATTAGATGGTATTATTATAAGTGTAACTGTACTGTGTAATGTATTTATTAGATGGTGTTATTATAAGTTTAACTGTACTATGTAATGTATTTATTAGATGGTGTTATTATAAGTGTAACTGTACTATGAAATGTATTTATTAGATGGTGTTATTATAAGTGTAACTGTACTGTGTAATGTATTTATTAGATGGTGTTATTATAAGTGTAACTGTATTTTGTAATGTATTTATTAGATGGTGTTATAAGTGTAACTGTACTGTGTAATTTATTTATTAGATGGTGTTATTATAAGTGTAACTGTACTGTGTAATGTATTTATTAGATGGTGTTATAAGTGTAACTGTACTGTGTAATGTATTTATTAGATCCTGTTATTATAAGTGTAACTGTACTGTGTAATGTATTTATTAGATGGTGTTATTATAAGTGCAACTGTACTGTGTAATGTATTTATTAGATGGTGTTATTATAAGTGCAACTGTACTGTGTAATGTATTTATTAGATCGTGTTATTATGTGTGTAACTGTACTGTGTAATGTATTTATTAGATGGTGTTATTATAAGTGTAACTGTACTGTGTAATGTATTTATTAGATGGTATTATTATAAGTGTAACTGTACTGTGTAATGTATTTATTAGATGGTGTTATTATAAGTGTAACTGTACTGTGTAATATATTTATTAGATGGTATTATTATAAGTGTAACTGTACTGTGTAATGTATTTATTAGATGGTGTTAATATAAGTGTAACTGTACTGTGTAATGTATTTATTAGATGGTATTATTTTAAGTGTAACTGTACTGTGTAATGTATTTATTAGATGGTGTTATTATGTGTGTAACTGTACTGTGTAATGTATTTATTAGATGGTGTTATTATAAGTGCAACTGTACTGTGTAATGTATTTATTAGATGGTGTTATTATGTGTGTAACTGTACTGTGAAATGTATTTATTAGATGGTGTTATTATAAGTGTAACTGTACTGTGTAATGTATTTATTAGATGGTGTTATTATAAGTGTAAATGTACTGTGTAATGTATTTATTTGATGGTGTTATTATAAGTGTAACTGTACTATGTAATGTATTTATTAGATGGTGTTATTATAAGTGCAACTGTACTGTGTAATGTATTTATTAGATGGTGTTATTATAAGTGTAACTGTACTGTGCAATGTATTTATTAGATGGTGTTATTATAAGTGTAACTGTACTGTGTAATGTATTTATTAGATGGTGTTATTATAAGTGTAACTGTACTATGTAATGTGTTTATTAGATAGTGTTATTATAAGTGTAACTGTACTATGTAATGTATTTATTAGATGGTGTTATTATAAGTGTAACTGTACTATGTAATGTATTTATTAGATAGTGTTATTATAAGTGTAACTTTACTATGTAATGTATTTATTAGATAGTGTTATTATAAGTTTAACTGTACTATGTAATGTATTTATTAGATGGTGTTATTATAAGTGTAACTGTACTATGTAATATATTTATTAGATGGTTTTATTATAAGTGTAACTATACTGTGTAATGTATTTATTAGATGGTGTTATTATAAGTGCAACTGTACTGTGTAATGTATTTATTAGATGGTGTTATTATAAGTGTAACTCTACTGTGTAATGTATTTATTAGATGGTGTTATTATAAGTGCAACTGTACTGTGTAATGTATTTATTAGATGGTGTTATTATGTGTGTAACTGTACTGTGTAATGTATTTATTAGATGGTGTTATTATAAGTGCAACTGTACTGTGTAATGTATTTATTAGATGGTGTTATTATAAGTGTAACTGTACTGTGTAATGTATTTATTAGATGGTATTATTATAAGTGTAACTGTACTGTGTAATGTATTTATTAGATGGCGTTATTATAAGTGTAACTGTACTGTGTAATGTATTCATTAGATGGTATTATTATACGTGTAACTGTACTGTGTAATGTATTTATTAGATGGTGTTATTATAAGTTTAACTGTACTATGTAATGTATTTATTAGATGGTGTTATTATAAGTGTAACTGTACTATGAAATGTATTTATTAGATGGTGTTATTATAAGTGTAACTGTACTGTGTAATGTATTTATTAGATGGTGTTATTATAAGTGTAACTGTATTTTGTAATGTATTTATTAGATGGTGTTATAAGTGTAACTGTACTGTGTAATTTATTTATTAGATGGTGTTATTATAAGTGTAACTGTACTGTGTAATGTATTTATTAGATGGTGTTATAAGTGTAACTGTACTGTGTAATGTATTTATTAGATCCTGTTATTATAAGTGTAACTGTACTGTGTAATGTATTTATTAGATGGTGTTATTATAAGTGCAACTGTACTGTGTAATGTATTTATTAGATGGTGTTATTATAAGTGCAACTGTACTGTGTAATGTATTTATTAGATCGTGTTATTATGTGTGTAACTGTACTGTGTAATGTATTTATTAGATGGTGTTATTATAAGTGTAACTGTACTGTGTAATGTATTTATTAGATGGTATTATTATAAGTGTAACTGTACTGTGTAATGTATTTATTAGATGGTGTTATTATAAGTGTAACTGTACTGTGTAATGTATTTATTAGATGGTATTATTATAAGTGTAACTGTACTGTGTAATGTATTTATTAGATGGTGTTATTATAAGTGTAACTGTACTGTGTAATGTATTTATTAGATGGTATTATTATAAGTGTAACTGTACTGTGTAATGTATTTATTAGATGGTGTTATTATAAGTGTAACTGTACTTTGTAATGTATTTATTGGATGTTGTTATTATAAGTGTAACTGTACTATGTAATGTATTTATTAGATGGTGTTATTATAAGTGTAACTGTACTATGTAATGTATTTATTAGATGGTGTTATTATAAGTGTAACTGTACTGTGTAATGTATTTATTAGATGGTGTTATTATAAGTGTAACTGTACTTAGTAATGTATTTATTAGATGGTGTTATTATAAGTTCAACTGTACTGTGTAATGTATTTATTAGATGGTGTTATTATAAGTGTAACTGTACTGTGTAATGTATTTATAAGATGGTGTTATTATAAGTGTAACTGTACTGTGTAATGTATTTATTAGATGGTGTTATTATAAGTGCAACTGTACTGTGTAATGTATTTATTAGATGGTGTTATTATAAGTGCAACTGTACTGTGTAATGTATTTATTAGATGGTGTTATTATGTGTGTAACTGTACTGTGTAATGTATTTATTAGATGGCGTTATTATAAGTGTAACTGTACTGTGTAATGTATTTATTAGATGGTGTTATTATAAGTGTAACTGTACTGTGTAATGTATTTATTAGATGGTATTATTATAAGTGTAACTGTACTGTGTAATGTATTTATTAGATGGTGTTATTATAAGTGTAACTGCACTGTATAATGTATTTATTAGATGGTATTATTATAAGTGTAACTGTACTGTGTAATGTATTTATTAGATGGTGTTATTATATGTGTAACTGTACTGTGTAATGTATTTATTAGATGGTATTATTATAAGTGTAACTGTACTGTGTAATGTATTTATTAAATGGTGTTATTATAAGTGTAACTGTACTTTGTAATGTATTTATTGGATGGTGTTATTATAAGTGTAACTGTACTATGTAATGTATTTATTAGATGGTGTTATTATAAGTGTAACTTTACTATGTAATGTATTTATTTGATGGTGTTATTATAAGTGTAACTGTACTGTGTAATGTTTTTATTAGATGGTGTTATTATAAGTGTAACTGTACTTTGTAATGTATTTATTAGATGGTGTTATAAGTGCAACTGTACTGTGTAATGTATTTATTAGATGGTGTTATTATAAGTGTAACTGTACTGTGTAATGTATTTATTAGATGGTGTTATTATAAGTGTAACTGTACTGTGTAATGTATTTATTAGATGGTGTTATAAGTGTAACTGTACTGTGTAATGTATTTATTAGATGGTGTTATTATAAGTGCAACTGTACTGTGTAATGTATTTATTAGATGGTGTTATTATAAGTGTAACTGTACTGTGTAATGTATTTATTAGATGGTGTTATTATGTGTGTAACTGTACTGTGTAATGTATTTATTAGATGGTGTTATTATAAGTGCAACTGTACTGTGTAATGTATTTATTAGATGGTGTTATTATGTGTGTAACTGTACTGTGAAATGTATTTATTAGATGGTGTTATTATAAGTGTAACTGTACTGTGTAATGTATTTATTAGATGGTGTTATTATAAGTGTAAATGTACTGTGTAATGTATTTATTTGATGGTGTTATTATAAGTGTAACTGTACTATGTAATGTATTTATTAGATGGTGTTATTATAAGTGCAACTGTACTGTGTAATGTATTTATTAGATGGTGTTATTATAAGTGTAACTGTACTGTGCAATGTATTTATTAGATGGTGTTATTATAAGTGTAACTGTACTGTGTAATGTATTTATTAGATGGTGTTATTATAAGTGTAACTGTACTATGTAATGTGTTTATTAGATAGTGTTATTATAAGTGTAACTGTACTATGTAATGTATTTATTAGATGGTGTTATTATAAGTGTAACTGTACTATGTAATGTATTTATTAGATAGTGTTATTATAAGTGTAACTTTACTATGTAATGTATTTATTAGATAGTGTTATTATAAGTTTAACTGTACTATGTAATGTATTTATTAGATGGTGTTATTATAAGTGTAACTGTACTATGTAATATATTTATTAGATGGTTTTATTATAAGTGTAACTATACTGTGTAATGTATTTATTAGATGGTGTTATTATAAGTGCAACTGTACTGTGTAATGTATTTATTAGATGGTGTTATTATAAGTGTAACTCTACTGTGTAATGTATTTATTAGATGGTGTTATTATAAGTGCAACTGTACTGTGTAATGTATTTATTAGATGGTGTTATTATGTGTGTAACTGTACTGTGTAATGTATTTATTAGATGGTGTTATTATAAGTGCAACTGTACTGTGTAATGTATTTATTAGATGGTGTTTTTATAAGTGTAACTGTACTGTGTAATGTATTTAGTAGATGGTATTATTATAAGTGTAACTGTACTGTGTAATGTATTTATTAGATGGTGTTATTATAAGTGTAACTGTACTGTGTAATGTATTCATTAGATGGTATTATTATACGTGTAACTGTACTGTGTAATGTATTTATTAGATGGTGTTATTATAAGTTTAACTGTACTATGTAATGTATTTATTAGATGGTGTTATTATAAGTGTAACTGTACTATGAAATGTATTTATTAGATGGTGTTATTATAAGTGTAACTGTACTGTGTAATGTATTTATTAGATGGTGTTATTATAAGTGTAACTGTATTTTGTAATGTATTTATTAGATGGTGTTATAAGTGTAACTGTACTGTGTAATTTATTTATTAGATGGTGTTATTATAAGTGTAACTGTACTGTGTAATGTATTTATTAGATGGTGTTATAAGTGTAACTGTACTGTGTAATGTATTTATTAGATCCTGTTATTATAAGTGTAACTGTACTGTGTAATGTATTTATTAGATGGTGTTATTATAAGTGCAACTGTACTGTGTAATGTATTTATTAGATGGTGTTATTATAAGTGCAACTGTACTGTGTAATGTATTTATTAGATCGTGTTATTATGTGTGTAACTGTACTGTGTAATGTATTTATTAGATGGTGTTATTATAAGTGTAACTGTACTGTGTAATGTATTTATTAGATGGTATTATTATAAGTGTAACTGTACTGTGTAATGTATTTATTAGATGGTGTTATTATAAGTGTAACTGTACTGTGTAATGTATTTATTAGATGGTATTATTATAAGTGTAACTGTACTGTGTAATTTATTTATTAGATGGTGTTATTATAAGTGTAACTGTATTGTGTAATGTATTTATTAGATGGTATTATTATAAGTGTAACTGTACTGTGTAATGTATTTATTAGATGGTGTTATTATAAGTGTAACTGTACTTTGTAATGTATTTATTGGATGGTGTTATTATAAGTGTAACTGTACTATGTAATGTATTTATTAGATGGAGTTATTATAAGTGTAACTGTACTATGTAATGTATTTATTAGATGGTGTTATTATAAGTGTAACTGTACTGTGTAATGTATTTATTAGATGGTGTTATTATAAGTGTAACTGTACTTAGTAATGTATTTATTAGATGGTGTTATTATAAGTTCAACTGTACTGTGTAATGTATTTATTAGATGGTGTTATTATAAGTGTAACTGTACTGTGTAATGTATTTATAAGATGGTGTTATTATAAGTGCAACTGTACTGTGTAATGTATTTATTAGATGGTGTTATTATAAGTGCAACTGTACTGTGTAATGTATTTATTAGATGGTGTTATTATGTGTGTAACTGTACTGTGTAATGTATTTATTAGATGGTGTTATTATAAGTGCAACTGTACTGTGTAATGTATTTATTAGATGGTGTTATTATAAGTGCAACTGTACTGTGTAATGTATTTATTAGATGGTGTTATTATGTGTGTAACTGTACTGTGTAATGTATTTATTAGATGGTGTTATTATAAGTGCAACTGTACTGTGTAATGTATTTATTAGATGGTGTTATTATAAGTGCAACTGTACTGTGTAATGTATTTATTAGATGGTGTTATTATGTGTGTAACTGTACTGTGTAATGTATTTATTAGATGGTGTTATTATAAGTGCAACTGTACTGTGTAATGTATTTATTAGATGGTGTTATTATAAGTGTAACTGTACTGTGTAATGTATTTATTAGATGGTATTATTATAAGTGTAACTGTACTGTGTAATGTATTTATTAGATGGTGTTATTATAAGTGTAACTGCACTGTGTAATGTATTTATTAGATGGTATTATTATAAGTGTAACTGTACTGTGTAATGTATTTATTAGATGGTGTTATTATATGTGTAACTGTACTGTGTAATGTATTTATTAGATGGTATTATTATAAGTGTAACTGTACTGTGTAATGTATTTATTAAATGGTGTTATTATAAGTGTAACTGTACTTTGTAATGTATTTATTGGATGGTGTTATTATAAGTGTAACTGTACTATGTAATGTATTTATTAGATGGTGTTATTATAAGTGTAACTTTACTATGTAATGTATTTATTTGATGGTGTTATTATAAGTGTAACTGTACTGTGTAATGTTTTTATTAGATGGTGTTATTATAAGTGTAACTGTACTTTGTAATGTATTTATTAGATGGTGTTATAAGTGCAACTGTACTGTGTAATGTATTTATTAGATGGTGTTATTATAAGTGTAACTGTACTGTGTAATGTATTTATTAGATGGTGTTATTATAAGTGTAACTGTACTGTGTAATGTATTTATTAGATGGTGTTATAAGTGTAACTGTACTGTGTAATGTATTTATTAGATGGTGTTATTATAAGTGTAACTGTACTATGTAATGTAATGTAATGTATTTATTAGATGGTGTTATTATAAGTGCAACTGTACCGTGTAATGTATTTATTAGATGGTGTTATTATAAGTGTAACTGTACTTTGTAATGTATTTATTAGATGGTGTTATTATAAGTGTAACTGTACTGTGTAATGTATTTATTAGATGGTGTTATTATAAGTGTAACTGTACTGTGTAATGTATTTATTAGATGGTGTTATTATAAGTGTAATTGTACTGTGTAATGTATTTATTAGATGGTGTTATTATAAGTGTAACTGTACTGTGTAATGTATTTATTAGATGGTGTTAATATAAGTGTAACTGTACTGTGTAATGTATTTATTAGATGGTATTATTATAAGTGTAACTGTACTGTGTAATGTATTTATTAGATGGTGTTATTATGTGTGTAACTGTACTGTGTAATGTATTTATTAGATGGTGTTATTATAAGTGCAACTGTACTGTATACTGTATTTATTAGATGGTGTTATTATGTGTGTAACTGTACTGTGTAATGTATTTATTAGATGGTGTTATTATAAGTGTAACTGTACTGTGTAATGTATTTATTAGATGGTGTTATTATAAGTGTAAATGTATTGTGTAATGTATTTATTTGATGGTGTTATTATAAGTGTAACTGTACTATGTATTGTATTTATTAGATGGTGTTATTATAAGTGCAACTGTACTGTGTAATGTATTTATTAGATGGTGTTATTATAAGTGTAACTGTACTGTGCAATGTATTTATTAGATGGTGTTATTATAAGTGTAACTGTACTGTGTAATGTATTTATTAGATGGTGTTATTATAAGTGTAACTGTACTATGTAATGTGTTTATTAGATAGTGTTATTATAAGTGTAACTGTACTATGTAATGTATTTATTAGATGGTGTTATTATAAGTGTAACTGTACTATGTAATGTATTTATTAGATGGTGTTATTATAAGTGTAACTGTACTGTGTAATGTATTTATTAGATGGTGTTATTATAAGTGTAACTGTATTTTGTAATGTATTTATTAGATGGTGTTATAAGTGTAACTGTACTGTGTAATGTATTTATTAGATGGTGTTATTATAAGTGTAACTGTACTGTGTAATGTATTTATTAGATGGTGTTATTATAAGTGCAACTGTACTGTGTAATGTATTTATTAGATGGTGTTATTATAAGTGTAACTGTACTGTGTAATGTATTTATTAGATGGTGTTATTATAAGTGTAACTGTACTGTGTAATGTATTTATTAGATGGTGTTATTATAAGTGCAACTGTACTGTGTAATGTATTTATTAGATGGTGTTATTATAAGTGTAACTGTACTTTGTAATGTATTTATTAGATGGTGTTATTATAAGTGTAACTGTACTGTGTAATTTATTTATTAGATGGTGTTATTATGTGTGTAACTGTACTGTGTAATGTATTTATTAGATGGTGTTATTATAAGTACAACTGTACTGTGTAATGTATTTATTAGATGGTGTTATTATGTGTGTAACTGTACTGTGTAATGTATTTATTAGATGGTGTTATTATAAGTGTAACTGTACTATGAAATGTATTTATTAGATGGTGTTATTATAAGTGTAACTGTACTGTGTAATGTATTTATTAGATGGTGTTATTATAAGTGTAACTGTATTTTGTAAAGTATTTATTAGATGGTGTTATAAGTGTAACTGTACTGTGTAATGTATTTATTAGATGGTGTTATTATAAGTGTAACTGTATTGTGTAATGTATTTATTAGATGGTGTTATAAGTGTAACTGTACTGTGTAATGTATTTATTAGATGGTGTTATTATAAGTGTAACTGTACTGTGAAATGTATTTATTAGATGGTGTTATAATAAGTGCAACTGTACTGTGTAATGTATTTATTAGATCGTGTTATTATAAGTGCAACTCTACTGTGTAATGTATTTATTAGATGGTGTTATTATAAGTGTAACTGTACTATGTAATGTGTTTATTAGATAGTGTTATTATAAGTGTAACTGTACTATGTAATGTATTTATTAGATGGTGTTATAATAAGTGCAACTGTACTGTGTAATGTATTTATTAGATCGTGTTATTATAAGTGCAACTCTACTGTGTAATGTATTTATTAGATGGTGTTATTATAAGTGTAACTGTACTATGTAATGTGTTTATTAGATAGTGTTATTATAAGTGTAACTGTACTATGTAATGTATTTATTAGATGGTATTATTATAAGTGTAACTGTACTGTGTAATGTATTTATTAGATGGTGTTATTATGTGTGTAACTGTACTGTGTAATGTATTTATTAGATGGTGTTATTATAAGTGCAACTGTACTGTATAATGTATTTATTAGATGGTGTTATTATGTGTGTAACTGTACTGTGTAATGTATTTATTAGATGGTGTTATTATAAGTGTAACTGTACTGTGTAATGTATTTATTAGATGGTGTTATTATAAGTGTAAATGTATTGTGTAATGTATTTATTTGATGGTGTTATTATAAGTGTAACTGTACTATGTATTGTATTTATTAGATGGTGTTATTATAAGTGCAACTGTACTGTGTAATGTATTTATTAGATGGTGTTATTATAAGTGTAACTGTACTGTGCAATGTATTTATTAGATGGTGTTATTATAAGTGTAACTGTACTGTGTAATGTATTTATTAGATGGTGTTATTATAAGTGTAACTGTACTATGTAATGTGTTTATTAGATAGTGTTATTATAAGTGTAACTGTACTATGTAATGTATTTATTAGATGGTGTTATTATAAGTGTAACTGTACTATGTAATGTATTTATTAGATGGTGTTATTATAAGTGTAACTGTACTGTGTAATGTATTTATTAGATGGTGTTATTATAAGTGTAACTGTATTTTGTAATGTATTTATTAGATGGTGTTATAAGTGTAACTGTACTGTGTAATGTATTTATTAGATGGTGTTATTATAAGTGTAACTGTACTGTGTAATGTATTTATTAGATGGTGTTATTATAAGTGCAACTGTACTGTGTAATGTATTTATTAGATGGTGTTATTATAAGTGTAACTGTACTGTGTAATGTATTTATTAGATGGTGTTATTATAAGTGTAACTGTACTGTGTAATGTATTTATTAGATGGTGTTATTATAAGTGCAACTGTACTGTGTAATGTATTTATTAGATGGTGTTATTATAAGTGTAACTGTACTTTGTAATGTATTTATTAGATGGTGTTATTATAAGTGTAACTGTACTGTGTAATTTATTTATTAGATGGTGTTATTATGTGTGTAACTGTACTGTGTAATGTATTTATTAGATGGTGTTATTATAAGTGCAACTGTACTGTGTAATGTATTTATTAGATGGTGTTATTATGTGTGTAACTGTACTGTGTAATGTATTTATTAGATGGTGTTATTATAAGTGTAACTGTACTATGAAATGTATTTATTAGATGGTGTTATTATAAGTGTAACTGTACTGTGTAATGTATTTATTAGATGGTGTTATTATAAGTGTAACTGTATTTTGTAATGTATTTATTAGATGGTGTTATAAGTGTAACTGTACTGTGTAATGTATTTATTAGATGGTGTTATTATAAGTGTAACTGTATTGTGTAATGTATTTATTAGATGGTGTTATAAGTGTAACTGTACTGTGTAATGTATTTATTAGATGGTGTTATTATAAGTGTAACTGTACTGTGAAATGTATTTATTAGATGGTGTTATAATAAGTGCAACTGTACTGTGTAATGTATTTATTAGATTGTGTTATTATAAGTGCAACTCTACTGTGTAATGTATTTATTAGATGGTGTTATTATGTGTGTAACTGTACTGTGTAATGTATTTATTAGATTGTGTTATTATAAGTGCAACTGTACTGTGTAATGTATTTATTAGATGGTGTTATTATAAGTGTAACTGTACTGTGTAATGTATTTATTAGATGGTATTATTATAAGTGTAACTGTACTGTGTAATGTATTTATTAGATGGTGTTATTATAAGTGTACCTGTACTGTGTAATGTATTTATTAGATGGTATTATTATAAGTGTAACTGTACTGTGTAATGTATTTATTAGATGGTGTTATTATGTGTGTAACTGTACTGTGTAATGTATTTATTAGATGGTGTTATTATAAGTGCAACTGTACTGTATAATGTATTTATTAGATGGTGTTATTATGTGTGTAACTGTACTGTGTAATGTATTTATTAGATGGTGTTATTATAAGTGTAACTGTACTGTGTAATGTATTTATTAGATGGTGTTATTATAAGTGTAAATGTACTGTGTAATGTATTTATTTGATGGTGTTATTATAAGTGTAACTGTACTATGTAATGTATTTATTAGATGGTGTTATTATAAGTGCAACTGTACTGTGTAATGTATTTATTAGATGGTGTTATTATAAGTGTAACTGTACTGTGCAATGTATTTATTAGATGGTGTTATTATAAGTGTAACTGTACTGTGTAATGTATTTATTAGATGGTGTTATTATAAGTGTAACTGTACTATGTAATGTGTTTATTAGATAGTGTTATTATAAGTGTAACTGTACTATGTAATGTATTTATTAGATGGTGTTATTATAAGTGTAACTGTACTATGTAATGTATTTATTAAATAGTGTTATTATAAGTGTAACTGTACTATGTAATGTATTTATTAGATGGTGTTATTATAAGTGTAACTGTACTATGTAATATATTTATTAGATGGTTTTATTGTAAGTGTAACTGTACTGTGTAATGTATTTATTAGATGGTGTTATTATAAGTGCAACTGTACTGTGTAATGTATTTATTAGATGGTGTTATTATAAGTGTAACTGTACTGTGTAATGTATTTATTAGATGGTGTTATTATAAGTGCAACTGTACTGTTTAATGTATTTATTAGATGGTGTTATTATAAGTGTAACTGTACTGTGTAATGTATTTATTAGATGGTGCTATTATGTGTGTAACTGTACTGTGTAATGTATTTATTAGATGGTGTTATTATAAGTGCAACTGTACTGTGTAATGTATTTATTAGATGGTGTAATTATGTGTGTTACTGTACTGTGTAATGTATTTATTAGATGGTGTTATTATAAGTGCAACTGTACTGTGTAATGTATTTATTAGATGGTGTTATTATAAGTGTAACTGTACTGTGTAATGTATTTATTAGATGGTATTATTATAAGTGTAACTGTACTGTGTAATGTATTTATTAGATGGTGTTATTATAAGTGTAACTGTACTGTGTAATGTATTTATTAGATGGTATTTGTCATGAGATGCAGGACATATGCAGGACACAGCAATGATGGTACAACTCTATTTTATTACAGAGCATAGCAATACACATCCAGACAGGTTGATTGTACTAAACTAACTGCGACACAGACACCGGACCTAAGCCCCGCCCACAAGCTAGTGACATCACATCCTGCTCTCATCACATCTTCCCCTTTTTCAAAGGCAAAGCATACATTCGCATATATTAAATAACAAGGTACACCAACAGGGTATACAACAACATTTTGTTTTAGAACATTATAAAAACAGATAGATTAGAAAACATGAACAAATAAATTACATCCTGACTTGGACATCGGGGTAGACTACCCTAGTCCACAGTGACCATGGGATTATTCTGCCCATACTTCCGGTCACTGTTCTAGCTAAAGTCAGTCCCTGTATCGGGCCGGAAGCCTCACCACTCTTCCGCTTGATGTAACTTTGCATGAACTGTCCTCTGATACAGAAGATGGTGAACAAGAGTCTGCTGGAGGCAAAAATATATCCCCGCTATGATCTTGCTGAGGGGAAGGCACCTCTCTTAGAACAGGGGATCCCACCAGCGGTGGTACTGAGGTATCCGGTTCCAGACTCTCAGGTACAGGCTGAAGATGTCTTCGGTTACGGCGTGTAACCGTCCCTCCCTCTGTAAGGACTGTGTAAGACCTTGGTTCTGGAGAGCGGCCCACTACCGTAGCAGGCGTCTTTCATTTCTTCTCATCATCCAGTTTAATTCTGACACTTTGGCCCGCTTTCAGTTCCTGTAAAGGCCTGACAGAATGTCTCCTGTCGTAGAAGAAACGATAACCCTTTTTGGCCTCTTCATCCCTCCTAAGGACTTCGTCCCGAGGAACAGGGCCAGGCGGCTTGAAGACACCCACTGAGGGTAAAGTGGTGTGAATCTGGCGTCCTAGCATCAGCTGTGCCGGGCTAAACCCGGTGGCTTGAATGGGCGTCGCCCTGTATGACAAGAGGGCTAGGTACGGTTCAGATTGCTTTAGAATGAATTTTGTTGTTTGAACTGCCCTTTCAGCCATTCCGTTGGCCTGCGGATAATGTGGACTTGACGTGGAATGTACAAAATCATATTCCCTGCTGAAAGCACTGAACTCTGTAGAAGCGAACTGCATGCCATTATCACTCACCAGCTCCATTGGAATGCCCCAGCGGGCGAACAGGCTCTTCAGGCGAATGATAACGGCCTGACTTGTGATATCATTCAGGGGTGCTATTTCCAAATACCTGGAATAGTAGTCGATAACAACAAGAAACTTTTTCCCGTGCAGTTCGCACAAATCAGCAGCTATTTTCTGCCACGGCCCCGCAGGCAGCGGAGTAGACATTAAGGGCTCCCTTCTCTGAGTAGGCCGGCGTTCCCGGCAAAAGGCACATTTAGACACGTGATTTGCAATGTCGGAGCTGATCCCAGGCCACCACACAGCTGTAGCTGCTCTTTCTCTGCACTTTGTAATGCCTAAGTGGCCATCGTGAATCCTGTTTAACATCTCCTTCCTCATGCTGACAGGAATTACAATACGGTCTTGGAACAGCACCAACCCCTCCAGCTCCGTGAGCTGTGACCTCTCTGGCTGGTAAGCATTTAAAGACATCCAGGCTGCCCGGCTCTCGGGCCAGCCATCTCTTATGTACCTTATAACTTCTTGCAGATCTGTGTCCAAATATGTCTCTTTCTTTATCTCTTCCAGTTTCCTTGAGGAAATGGACTTAGAGGCCAGAACAGAATCAACATACACTTTTACATCCGACTCTGTGGAGGATTCTTCAGCAGCAGCCAGCGGGAGCCTGGGCAGTGTATCTGCCACAACCAGCTGCTTCCCCGGCACATGCACTGCCTGAACATTGAACCTGAGCAGTCTCATTAAAAGTCTCTGGCATCTCAAGGGTGTTTTGTCGATGTCATAAGAATTGATAAGAGGGACTAGCGGTTTGTAGTCAGTTTCCAGACTAAATTTCTCCAAACCCACTAGATAACGCTGAAAGCGCTCACAGGCCCAAACTGCAGCCAGGCACTCTTTCACAATTTGAGCGTATTTTGACTCCGCAGCCGTCAGTGTGCGGGAACAGTAGGCGATGGGCTGTAGTTTGTTGTCATTCAGCTGCAGGAGTGCAGCCCCCAACCCATAACTGCTTGCATCAGCACTAACCACAGTCTTTTTTGAAGGGTCGTAGAACCCCAGCACTGGGGCAGACCCCAGCAGGGACTTAGCATGCAGGAACGCTTTTTCTTGTGAGGGTCCCCAGACCCAGGCAACATCTTTCTTAAGCAACTCTGTGATAGGGTGTAAAACTGTAGATAAGTCTGGAAGAAACTTGCCCACGTAATTCACAAGGCCCAATATCTGTCTCAGCTCATGTACATCAGAAGGGCTTTTCATCTGTTCGATAGCCCGAATCTTCTCGGGGTCCGGCTTGATGCCATCCCCGTTGATGATATGCCCAAAGTAGCATAATTCCGTTTTCCTAAAATGACATTTTTCTTTATTCAGCTTCAGCCCAGACTCTTTGATAGCCTGCAGCACACAACTCAAACGCTGATCATGCTCCTCCACTGTAGACCCATACACTAGAATGTCGTCCATGACGACTGCTGTGCCCACGTGGCCACTCAGGAGAGAACTCATTTCCCTTTGAAAGATCTCAGGAGCGGAGGATATCCCAAAGGGAAGTCTGCAGAAGCAGAACCGACCTACCGGAGTGATAAAGGTAGTCAGTTTGCGGCACTTTGGATCCAGGGGGATCTGCCAAAAGCCGCTAGAAGCGTCTAATGTGGAAAAGAACTTCGCCCCAGCCAACTTCGGGGCTATATCTTCCAACGTCGGCAGCACAAATCTCTCCCTCTTCACTGCCTCATTCAACCTTTTCAGGTCCACACAGATGCGCACCTTCCCATTTTTCTTTGCAACTGGAACAATGGGGGCACACCAATCAGTTGCTTCAACAACCTCTTCAATAACCCCCATAGACTTCATGCGCATGAGCTCTTTCTCCACTTGAGGCATGAGCGGGAACGGAATTCTACGAGGAGTAGAAATACTGTATGGGACTGCATCACTTTTAAGTGCTATACGGACAGGTTTGCAGTTCAGTAGGCCCAACTCGCCAAACATATCTTCAGAGACCTCATTCACTCTGGCCACAAGGCCCAAGTCACAGGCTGCTTTTCTGCTCAATAAACTGTTAACACACTGACCTCGGATCACATGCACCCACATGGTGAACTTTTTTTGTTTGTACTCACAGCTGGCGAGAAATTTCCCCACACAATCAATGCGGCCACCAGGACTATGGACGTTTGTCGTAACCTTCGCCAGCTGGGGCTGTCGAGGCAGTTTCATAAATTCAGCAAAAGACATTACAGTGATATCAGCTCCTGTGTCAATCTTAAAATCAACATTGGCTCCCATTACAGTAAAAGTAACTTTCCAATCTTCCTCTGAGCTTGTCCGTTCCACAACAGACCCCACAAAAGACACTTCCTGACCCTCCTGGTCACTGTCCACCTGCATCTCCTTAATGTATTCAGTTTTACACACCACTTCAAAATGGCCTATTATGTTACATTTTCTGCATCTTTTATCTCTGGCCGGGCATATGGCACTCTGATCATGAGCCCGGTAGCACCGTGTGCATCGGCCATGTTGCGCCCATCTCTTTCTAGGCCTTTCCAGTACTTTTGATCTACCGCTCACACTGTGCCTTTCACTAGTAATTTTTCTAGACTGTTGCACTTCATCCACAATACTCTCAGACCTCAGATCAGCACTTTGCTTTTTCACCAGTTCACTCTGGCGGGCCATCCTAATAGCCCCTTCTAACGTTAAATCAGGCTCTAACTGCAGCTTCAGGGAGACTTCAGCATCTGCAATTCCAATAACTATTCTGTCTCTGATTTGCTCTTCTTTAGCAACACCAAACTCACAGAATTCAGCTAATTCATACAGGCTGCGCACAAATGACTCCACAGATTCTCCCACACGCTGATTACGTTTGTGAAAACAAGCTCTCTCATGAATCACATTTCTTTTGGGCACAAAGTGGGCACTGAGTTTATCCATAACTATATCAAAGTTAACTTCTTCCCCTTCTTAAAAAGTAAAAGCATTGAACACTGGCTCTACATCTTTCCCCATGGAGTATAAAAGAGAATTAACTTGTACTTCACCACTCTCCTTGTTCAGTTTGGATGCAATCCTGAAGCGCTGAAACCGCTGACGCCATGTGGGCCAAGCTGCAGGCTGAGAAAAGTCAAAAGGCTCAGGTGGGGTAAACTTTGACATTGCAATCGATCAGGAACAGAAGCGCAGTCCAGAACTTCTGACACCATGTCATGAGATGCAGGACGTATGCAGGACACAGCAATGATGGTACAACTCTATTTTATTACAGAGCATAGCAATACACATCCAGACAGGTTGATTGTACTAAACTAACTGCGACACAGACACCGGACCTAAGCCCCGCCCACAAGCTAGTGACATCACATCCTGCTCTCATCACAGTATTATTATAAGTTTAACTGTACTGTGTAATGTATTTATTAGATGGTGTTATTATAAGTGTAACTGTACTGTGTAATGTATTTATTAGATGGTATTATTATAAGTGTAACTGTACTGTGTAATGTATTTATTAGATGGTGTTATTATAAGTGTAACTGTACTTTGTAATGTATTTATTAGATGGTGTTATTATAAGTGTAACTGTACTATGTAATGTATTTATTAGATGGTGTTATTATAAGTGTAACTGTACTATGTAATGTATTTATTAGATGGTGTTATTATAAGTGTAACTGTACTGTGTAATGTATTTATTAGATGGTGTTATTATAAGTGTAACTGTATTTTGTAATGCATTTATTAGATGGTGTTATAAGTGTAACTGTACTGTGTAATGTATTTATTAGATGGTGTTATTATAAGTGTAACTGTACTGTGTAATGTATTTATTAGATGGTGTTATTATAAGTGCAACTGTACTGTGTAATGTATTTATTAGATGGTGTTATTATAAGTGTAACTGTACTGTGTAATGTATTTATTAGATGGTGTTATTATAAGTGTAACTGTACTGTGTAATGTATTTATTAGATGGTGTTATTATAAGTGCAACTGTACTGTGTAATGTATTTATTAGATCGTGTTATTATAAGTGCAACTGTACTGTGTAATGTATTTATTAGATCGTGTTATTATGTGTGTAACTGTACTGTGTAATGTATTTATTAGATGGTGTTATTATAAGTGCAACTGTACTGTGTAATGTATTTATTAGATGGTGTTATTATAAGTGTAACTGTACTGTGTAATGTATTTATTAGATGGCATTATTATAAGTGTAACTGTACTGTGTAATGTATTTATTAGATGGTGTTATTATAAGTGTAACTGTACTGTGTAATGTATTTATTAGATGGTATTATTATATGTGTAACTATACTGTGTAATGTATTTATTAGATGGTGTTATTATAAGTGTAACTGTTCTGTGTAAAGTATTTATTAGATGGTATTATTATAAGTGTGACTGTACTGTGTAATGTATTTATTAGATGGTGTTATTATAAGTGTAACTGTACTTTGTAATGTATTTATTGGATGGTGTTATTATAAGTGTAACTGTACTGTGTAATGTATTTATTAGATGGTGTTATTATAAGTGTAACTGTACTGTGTAATGTATTTATTAGATGGTGTTATTATAAGTGTAACTGTACTTTGTAATGTATTTATTAGATGGTGTTATTATAAGTGCAACTGTACTGTGTAATGTATTTATTAGATGGTGTTATTATAAGTGTAACTGTACTGTGTAATGTATTTATTAGATGGTGTTATTATAAGTGTAACTGTACTGTGTAATGTATTTATTGGATGGTGTTATTATAAGTGTAACTGTACTATGTAATGTATTTATTAGATGGTGTTATTATAAGTGTAACTGTACTGTGTAATGTATTTATTAGATGGTGTTATTATAAGTGTAACTGTACTGTGTAATGTATTTATTAGATGGTGTTATTATAAGTGTAACTGTACTGTGTAATGTATTTATTAGATGGTGTTATTATAAGTGCAACTGTACTGTGTAATGTATTTATTAGATGGTGTTATTATAAGTGTAACTGTACTGTGTAATGTATTTATTAGATGGTGTTATTATAAGTGTAACTGTACTGTGTAATGTATTTATTAGATGGTGTTATTATAAGTGCAACTGTACTGTGTAATGTATTTATTAGATCGTGTTATTATAAGTGCAACTGTACTGTGTAATGTATTTATTAGATCGTGTTATTATGTGTGTAACTGTACTGTGTAATGTATTTATTAGATGGTGTTATTATAAGTGCAACTGTACTGTGTAATGTATTTATTAGATGGTGTTATTATAAGTGTAACTGTACTGTGTAATGTATTTATTAGATGGCATTATTATAAGTGTAACTGTACTGTGTAATGTATTTATTAGATGGTGTTATTATAAGTGTAACTGTACTGTGTAATGTATTTATTAGATGGTATTATTATATGTGTAACTATACTGTGTAATGTATTTATTAGATGGTGTTATTATAAGTGTAACTGTTCTGTGTAAAGTATTTATTAGATGGTATTATTATAAGTGTGACTGTACTGTGTAATGTATTTATTAGATGGTGTTATTATAAGTGTAACTGTACTTTGTAATGTATTTATTGGATGGTGTTATTATAAGTGTAACTGTACTGTGTAATGTATTTATTAGATGGTGTTATTATAAGTGTAACTGTACTGTTTAATGTATTTATTAGATGGTGATATTATAAGTGTAACTGTACTTTGTAATGTATTTATTAGATGGTGTTATTATAAGTGCAACTGTACTGTGTAATGTATTTATTAGATGGTGTTATTATAAGTGTAACTGTACTGTGTAATGTATTTATTAGATGGTGTTATTATAAGTGTAACTGTACTGTGTAATGTATTTATTGGATGGTGTTATTATAAGTGTAACTGTACTATGTAATGTATTTATTAGATGGTGTTATTATAAGTGTAACTGTACTGTGTAATGTATTTATTAGATGGTGTTATTATAAGTGTAACTGTACTGTGTAATGTATTTATTAGATGGTGTTATTATAAGTGTAACTGTACTGTGTAATGTATTTATTAGATGGTGTTATTATAAGTGTAACTGTACTGTGTAATGTATTTATTAGATGGTATTATTATAAGTGTAACTGTACTGTGTAATGTATTTATTAGATGGTATTATTATAAGTGTAACTGTACTGTGTAATATATTTATTAGATGGTGTTATTATAAGTGCAACTGTACTGTGTAATGTATTTATTAGATGGTGTTATTATAAGTGTAACTGTACTGTGTAATGTATTTATTAGACGGTATTATTATAAGTGTAACTGTACTGTGTAATATATTTATTAGATGGTGTTATTATAAGTGCGACTGTACTGTGTAATGTATTTATTAGATGGTGTTATTATAAGTGTAACTGTACTGTGTAATGTATTTATTAGATCGTGTTATTATAAGTGCAACTGTACTGTGTAATGTATTTATTAGATGGTGTTATTATAAGTGCAACTGTACTGTGTCATGTATTTATTAGATGGTGTTATTATAAGTGTAAATGTACTGTGTAATGTATTTATTAGATGGTGTTATTATAAGTGTAACTGTACTATGTAATGTATTTATTAGATGGTGTTATTATAAGTGTAACTGTACTGTGTAATGTATTTATTAGATGGTGTTATTATAAGTGTAACTGTACTTTGTAATGTATTTATTAGATGGTGTTATTATAAGTGCAACTGTACTGTGTAATGTATTTATTAGATGGTGTTATTATAAGTGTAACTGTACTGTGTAATGTATTTATTAGATGGTGTTATTATAAGTGTAACTGTACTGTGTAATGTATTTATTAGATGGTGTTATTATAAGTGCAACTGTACTGTGTAATGTATTTATTAGATGGTGTTATTATAAGTGTAACTGTACTGTGTAATGTATTTATTAGATGGTATTATTATAAGTGTAACTGTACTGTGTAATGTATTTATTAAATGGTATTATTATAAGTGTAACTGTACTGTGTAATATATTTATTAGATGGTGTTATTATAAGTGCAACTGTACTGTGTAATGTATTTATTAGATGGTGTTATTATAAGTGTAACTGTACTGTGTAATGTATTTATTTGATGGTATTATTATAAGTGTAACTGTACTGTGTAATATATTTATTAGATGGTGTTATTATAAGTGCAACTGTACTGTGTAATGTATTTATTAGATGGTGTTATTATAAGTGTAACTGTACTGTGTAATGTATTTATTAGATCGTGTTATTATAAGTGCAACGGTACTGTGTAATGTATTTATTAGATGGTGTTATTATAAGTGTAACTGTACTGTGTAATATATTTATTAGATGGTGCTATTATGTGTGTAACTGTACTGTGTAATGTATTTATTAGATGGTGTTATTATAAGTGCAACTGTACTGTGTCATGTATTTATTAGATGGTGTTATTATAAGTGTAAATGTACTGTGTAATGTATTTATTTGATGGTGTTATTATAAGTGTAACTGTACTATGTAATGTATTTATTAGATGGTGTTATTATAAGTGCAACTGTACTGTGTAATGTATTTATTAGATGGTGTTATTATAAGTGTAACTGTACTGTGCAATGTATTTATTAGATGGTGTTATTATAAGTGTAACTGTACTGTGTAATGTATTTATTAGATGGTGTTATTATAAGTGTAACTGTACTGTGTAATGTATTTATTAGATGGTGTTATTATAAGTGTAACTGTACTATGTAATGTATTTATTAGATGGTGTTATTATAAGTGTAACTGTACTATGTAATGTATTTATTAGATGGTGTTATTATAAGTGTAATTGTACTGTGTAATGTATTTATTAGATTTTGTTATAATAAGTGCAACTGTACTTTGTAATGTATTTATTAGATGGTGTTATTATAAGTGTAACTGTACTATGTAATGTATTTATTAGATGGTGTTATTATGTGTGTAACTGTACTGTGTAATGTATTTATTAGATGGTGTTATTATAAGTATAACTGTACTGTGTAATGTATTTATTAGATGGTGTTATTATAAGTGCAACTGTACTGTGTAATGTATTTATTAGATGGTGTTATTATAAGTGTAACTGTACTGTGTAATGTATTTATTAGATGGTGTTATTATAAGTGTAACTGTACTGTTTAATGTATTTATTAGATGGTGTTATTATAAGTGCAACTGTACTTTGTAATTTATATTTATTAGATGGTGTTATTATGTGTGTAACTGTACTGTGTAATGTATATTTATTAGATAGTGTTATTATGTGTGTAACTGTACTGTGTAATGTATATTTATTAGATAATGTTATGAGTGTAACTGTACTGTGTAATGTATTTATTAGATGGTGTTATTATAAGTGTAACTGTACTGTGTAATGTATTTATTAGATGGTGTTATTATAAGTGTAACTGTACTGTGTAATGTATTTATTAGATGGTGTTATTATAAGTGTAACTGTACTGTGTAATGTATTTATTAGATGGTGTTATTATAAGTGTAACTGTACTGTTTAATGTATTTATTAGATGGTGTTATTATAAGTGCAACTGTACTTTGTAATTTATATTTATTAGATGGTGTTATTATGTGTGTAACTGTACTGTGTAATGTATATTTATTAGATGGTGTTATTATAAGTGTAACTGTACTGTGTAATGTATATTTATTAGATAATGTTATGAGTGTAACTGTACTGTGTAATGTATTTATTAGATGGTGTTATTATAAGTGTAACTGTACTGTGCAATGTATTTATTAGATGGTGTTATTATAAGTGTAACTGTACTGTTTAATGTATTTATTAGATGGTGTTATTATAAGTGTAACTGTACTGTGTAATGTATTTATTAGATGGTGTTATTATAAGTGTAACTGTACTTTGTAATGTATTTTCAATGTGTTTTGTGCGACTTTTATGTTTCACCAAACAGTTAACCAGAGCTCTGAAGTTAAGGTAATGATTCTAGCGGAGATCTTGATTGCGCTCAATTGATCACGTTTACTTTCAACTTGTAATATGAGCGGTAAGCCTAATGAGCGCAAACCCTGCAATATGCCCCTTATTGCTCTGCACAAACGTTAGAGTTCCACTTGTAATCTTGCCCACTGTGTTCAATGAACTTTTATTTGATGTTATAAATAAGTTTGTTAAAACATTTTCTAATCTTTATTTCATGCGCTCTACATAAAGTAAACCACACCCACACTTAAGTAAATAAACTATGTACAGTATCCCACAAATGTGAGTACACCCCTCACATTTTTGTAAATATTTTATTATATCTTTTCATGTGACAACACTGAAGAAATGAAACTTTGCTACAATGTAAAGTGGAGAGTGTACAGCCTGTATAACAGTGTCAATTTGCTGTTTCCTCAAAATAACTCAACACACAGCCATTAATGTGAGTATACCCCTAAATGGAAATGTCCAAATTGGGCCCAAAATCGTCAATATTTTGTGTGGTCACCATTATTTTACAGCACTGCCTAAACCCTCTTGGGCATTGAGTTCACCAGAGCTTCACAGGTTGCCACTGGAGTCCTCTTCCACTCCACCATGATGACATCAGAGAGATGGTGGATGTTAGAGACCTTGCGCTCCCCCACCTTTGGTTTGAATATACCCCACAGATGCTCAATGGGTTTTAGGTCTGGAGACATGCTTGGCCAGTCCATTAACTTTACCCTCAACTTCTTTAGCAAGGCAATGGTCATCTTGGAGGTGTGTTTGGGGTCATTATCAAGTTGAAATACTGCCCTGCGGCCCAGTCTCTGAAGGGAGGGGATCATGCTCTGCTTCAGTATGTCACAGTACATGTTGGCATTCATGATTCCCTCAATGAACTGTAGCTCCCCAGTGCTGGCAGCACTCATGCAGGCCCAGACCATGACACTCCCACACCCATGCCTGACTGTAGGCAAGACACACTTGTCTTTGTACTCCTCACCTGGTTGCCAACACAAACGCTTGACACCATCTGAACCAAATAAGTTTATCTTGGTCTCATCAGACCACAGGACATGGTTCCAGTAATCCATGTCCTTAGTCTGCTTGTCTTCAGCAACCTGTTTGCGTGCTCTCCTGTGCATCATCTTTAGAAGAGGCTTCCATCTCTGATGACAGCCATGCAGAACAATTTGATGCAGTGCGTAGCGTTTGGTCTGAGCACTGACAGGCTGACCCCCCACCCCTTCAACCTCTGCAGCAATGCTGGCAGCACTCATATATCTATTTCCCAAAGACAACTTCTGGATATGACGCTGACCACGTGCACTCAACCTCTTTGGTTGACCATGGCGAGGACTGATCTGAGTGGGACTTGTCCTGTGAAACCGCTGTATGGTCTTGACCACCGTGCTGCAGCTCAGTTTCAGGATCTTGGCAATCTTCTTATAGCCTAGGGCATCTTTATGTAGAGCAACAAATCTTTTTTTTAGATCCTCAGAGAGTTCTTTGCCATGAGGTGCCATGTTGAACTTCCAGTGACCAGTATGAGATAGTGTGATAGCGATAACACCAAATTTAACACACCTGCTCCCCATTCACACCTAAGACCTTGTAACACTAACAAGTCACATGACACCGCAGAGGGAAAATGGCTAATTGGGCCCAATTTGGATATTTCCACTTCTGGGTGTACTCACTTTTGTTGCCAATGGTTTACACATTAATGGCTGTATGTTGAGTTATTTTGAAGGGACAGCAAATTCAGACTGTTATACAGGCTGTACACTCACTACTTTACATTGTAGCAAAGTGTCATTTCTTCAGTGTTGTCACATGAAAAGATATGATAAAATATTTACCAAAATGTGAGAGGTGTACTGACTTTTGTGGGATACTGTATGAAGCATCTGCATTGGTTTTTATATTGACTTCTTCCATATTATCAGAATTGTAAAATTCAAATGGCTACACATATTACAAATGTGTTTGCCACATTTGTATGTCCCTTTAATGTTGCTTAACCAATTAGTTTCTTCGCATTTGAAGATATTGGTGAAAAGAAACGTTCCTAAATCAACTCTGTTTGTGGGCATTTCTAGCATCTATATAGCTATACTTTTCTGTAGGTTTCCTACAGTTGGATATTGCTATTTTGTTGGAACTGTCTACAAAGAGATTGAGATCCAAGAATGCAATACTTTTATTTGAATATTTTCCTACAAACTGCAGATTTAGGAGCATATTTATCAAGCTCTGTATGGAGCTTAAGGCCCCTTGTCTAAAGACCGCTGCTCCATAACTTTTCCACAGGCGGTGGACAGAAATCAACCCAATCGAATACAATCCACCCCCTGCTAGCGGCCACGAATCTGCAGGGGGCGGCATTGCACCAGCAGTTCACAAGAACTGCTGGTGCAATGATAAATGCCGGCAGCGTATGCTGTCGACATTTATCGATGTTTATCAATGTGCAGCGGACATGATATGCTACTTTGTTTCATGTCCACTTGCACATTGATACATATGCCCCTAAGTGTGTTTTGATTGAGGTACTAAATTTTTTTTTCATTATCAGTAACTTTACCTTTCCAGAGAATAATAATACCATCTATATATCGTTTGTATTTAATGATATTCTCATGGAAAGGGTTGTTATATCAAATATATTTTTCCTCAAACACATTTATGTAGATGTTAGAATAGGATGGGGCAACAGCCATCACTGTGCGTTTTATCTAAATATAATTTTTCTTTTACAATGTGAAATATTTATGGTTTAAAATAAATTTACTTAGCCTCAGTTAATAGTTGGTAAATATCTTTCACAAATGAGGCTGTAGGGTCACCATTTAAAATGGAATAAGTATCAAATAGCTGTTTATCTGCAAGCCGGGCATTCATTTTCTTTTTTCCTCTTGAGAAAACCCAGCCAAAGACTAGGCAAAACGTGTTGAAGTATTTGTGTCCATCCTCAGCATTCGTAGACCCGGTCTCCGCACCACACGCCAGCCCTGTGAATCTGCTTCTATTTGTTATTTTTTACTATAGTTGCGCCAGTCAAGGAGGACGTGTAAGCTTGCTGCGTGGAAGGGCCTGAGGAACAGATGATGTTTACTATGTGCTTTTATATTCACTTTGTCAGTAAGTGCCTGTCATATTGCACTTATATCTGTAACAAATACGCTACACTTAGAGTGGGACCCACTTTTTTTTATGTCTTTACAAATTGAAAGTAAACTGTTTTTGTTTGTGCACTAACCTGATGTGTGTAAAAATCCAAACTTAAAATATTGTGAGTAGGGGCGTGTCTCTGGGCAGCACCTTCAATGGTCGCAATATTGGTGGCTCTGAGTAAATCACTGATAATCTGCCGGTTATCAGTGGCATAGTGGCTCATCTAATACTCTCCTGTAGATATTCTGAGTTAGTACTTCAAGCCGATTCTTTTGATATGCTACACTAAGGAACTTTACCTTTGTTCACCGATCCAGAGCGTTGGGGCCTACGGCAGGCTCATTACTGAGAGGCACTCAACACCCCCCCCCTGGTATCTTGACGCCGGGTATACAGTGCTTTGACACTGCCAATAACTAATTACTAGACGCAGCAAACATGGATATGCAGATCCTTCGAGAGCTGGAGAATCTACTGCTATCCCATCTTACTCAATTTGAAGTAAACCTTTGTAACTCCCTACAAGCGGTCACCCAAGAAACCTTACGTGCCAGATTTGTTCCGGAGACACTAGCAAGTGCTATCGAGGTGAAAACAGCCAGCTTACCTCTAAACCGCCTATTGCAGGGGTCTCCAATGAAAGCGGACTGTCCAGCCCCAGACCCGACCAGTATGAGTGCTACGGAGGCAATCCTCTACCATGAGGCACCAACTATTGAAAGTGCGACGGAGGAGATCCCTGACCTAGCTGCACCCACTACCAAAGCAACCATAGCAGGATATGTCAACGCAGATCTATCCTCTCACATAGCTACCAAAGGGGAACTTACCATAGGTACTTACACCCCGCAGGACTCCACTTGCCTCCCGGTTGCAGGGGGGATCTGGATTCCGGTGGGTCCCTGGGGGAAGTGTGTCAGACCTCATCCAGCGACAATGAGTATCACTATCCCTACTGGTCCTTACCCTCGCATTACGGAGAGAGACGCCAGTCACAACGTCACAGTCTACATGAGGGCAGCGGCCGGCTTTGTGGTCTCCGCTGTCGGACTTGTGCTTCCAGAGGTCCCTAGGGACTGCGGCCCCGCTCCCCAGCCCTGGCTACGCAGCAAAGCCGACTCCTGGAGATATGCAGCAAACGGCTTGCAGACGCACAGAAAAGGAGTTGGCTAAATAACATGAGACCCTAAGAACTATACAGATCAATATGGTGGTATTGTATTTGCTATGCACAAGCAAGATGCTTAGTTAAAATGTTCTTAATTCTAAGTTACATTTGAGTATATTTTGATATTAAGCCTAGCTTTAATCCGCCATATGCCTTAAGTTTAGATTATGCCCCCCACAAGTTGCAATATACTTTTACTTTTTATACTCAGTTTTATGCACAGTGTTCGTCATTCCGGGAGAGTGCTGTCCTAGGGGCAAAACTACATCACTACCATTTGCTAGGTCCCCTTGCTTGCACTCCCATTTGACCCAACAGCCTCAGCTATCATATCACTTCAAAAAAAAAAAATATTATGCACTTCTCTAGGGGTCATTGCCCAGGTACCTCCATACAGGGTATTAGCTGTGTCTGCGGCCGCCTCTGATCAAGTTGTCAGGTGCAGATATACATAATCTTCCCTTTTAAATCTTCCCTTTTAATGTCCGTTGCACAACCTCAGTTCTGTGAAAATGTATTAGTGCCCTGTTGTTCTGGTCTGTATATTAATATTAATTTTCATTCCCTTACATATATTTTGCTTCTCAAAGAGATTAATAATACACTAGTGCCGTATCACAAGGTCATTGTTGTTGCGGGTTGCTGTGCTGTTGATATATTCCTATTAACCCTGCAATATACTGTGTTTTTAATGTTACATCTGATACCTACTATATATATATATGTATATGCATAGACATAATGTTCATTGTTCTTAATATTATCCATAGCTGTGTCCATAACAGATTATTCTAGAGTGGTTATTGAAAAATGTGGTTTATCAGTTGAGATCCAAAAGTGGTCTCCTTTATTGGAATTAACCTCCTTCTCTTGGACTATATAGTGATGAGGCCCATGGGTGACCTCTTATATTAATAAGGAGGGTAACAGATCATTAGGCATTTGAATCATTCGCTATATTTATTGATTTCTGTTTTACAAAAATCTACGCTGTATGGTTGAAACTTCTTGTCCTGTGTGTATTGCAGCGAATATTGTATTCTACTGTGTTAAGTTTTCTGTATGCCTTATTTTGAACCTCAAATAAAAAATATATTTAAAAAAAAAATAAAAAAAAATATTGTGAGTACAATGACGTATTGCCCCACAGAAGTTAATGGAGCAAAAAAGTGGGAAAAAAACCCTACTCTCATATTCTCAAGAGCGCTAACATGATATGAAAATATGAATATTTCACATTCCAGTGTTCTTCACATAGCAGAATATGTTTTATTTATTCATAAATATATAACTCCTAAAAAAAATTCTGATACATTGTCTTTAAACATTGGCAAAACCATTAAACTTCTGAACTGTCTTGTTATTAAAAGAAACAGGCTGTTAAAGGATTGCAAAATCCTTCTTAGGATCCATCCTAAAACAATCTGGGTAAAGGATTTATCCCAAAAATTCTACAGAAGCAACAGACACTTTTCTAACCTAGCAAACATATGATTAGCTCTCAATTATACAAACATGGGTAACATGCAGATCTTGATAGAAAAGAGAGAACAACAGGATATCCTCCAGATGTAAGATAATCAGTGATGTGCAGTCACTAGAGGCAGGTGAGGCAGTGCTTCACCTCTCATATGGGCAAAAATATATTTTTTTTTTATTGGCTTTAAAAAAAAATTGTAATTTTTTTTTCCCAGCATTTTTTTTTCTCACAGCTATATGTTGTGCAATGAAGAGGCACAAGCAGGTCTGCCCACCATTACACAACATGCTGCGCCATCTACTGGATGAAAGTGGTTAAGATCATTACATGGCCCATTAACTGCTTATTTGAGGCAGTCCTATTTGGGCTGAACCAATCCAGCGAGAGGCATTAGTAAGTGGAACATAGGGTTGGGGCTGAATGTTAAATCATATAAAACAAAACAAAAACGGAAAAAAACAACTTTCATATATTTTGTTGCTGTCCTGTGAAGCTGCCAGCTTTGCTAAAGTGAAAAAGAGAGTTTTGTTCTTCCCCTCTAAGTGCAGTGGAATGTTCCACTGTCACTTCCTGAATCCTTACAGAGCAGGAGAGAGGCACAGAGAGCACTGCACTGTTTCAACCACATCTTATTAAAGTAAGATTTTACTGATAGGGATTCTGTTAGTGAAAATGATAATTTAATGAATGTGGGTTAGTGTTTGTTTACTCTTTTACAGCAGGGTCGTTTTTGTATTTTGTTTACTCAAACTTTACACCCACTAACTTAGCAGCTTGCCTCTGTACTTCACACTAAATTAGAGACTCATTTTCTGAACTCTGTAGCTCTGCTGTTTTATTACTTTAAAATTCTGTGGTCCCTCTCCCCCCCACCCCCTTGTGTGTGTGTGTGTGTCTCACTCTATCTATCCATCTCTCTCCTTATGTGTTGTTCTCCCCCATGGTCTCTTTCTCTCTCTGTCTCTCTTCCTCCCCCTCTGACTCTCATCCCTTATGTAATGAAAGAATCTATAAGCATAATTTGCAGCATTAAAGTAAAAAGTATGTTTTAAACATATTTTAATGGTCATGGATTTCTAGATCTCATAATCAGAGCAAGCATTGTGTTATCTGGCAAGAGTTTCTGTTACAATCCTTTAAACTAAAATCAGATGTTTACTAAGTTGACCAGTTTTCCAAGACACCATTTAAAGGGACATGAAACCCATATGAAACCCATATGCAAATTTAAATAACTTTCCAATTTACATCTAATATCTAATTTTCTTCATTATTTTGATGTCCTGTGTTGAAAATCATATCTAAATATGCTCAGTAGCTGCTGATTGGTGGCTGCACATAGATACCTCATGTGATTGGCACACCCATGTGCATTGCTATTTCTTCAACAAAGGATATCTAAAGAATGAAGGCGTATCCTGCCACTGCCTCACCAGCCTCTGATGTCACTGCACGTCACTGAAGATAATAAAGGTATCTATAAAGTCTTTGGAAATATCATGAAGAAAAACATAAACTATGCATACCTGATAATTTAATTTCCACCTGTGGGACTAGAGCCCACTGCTTCATTCATTACTAGTGGGAATTAAGAACTTGGCCACCAGAAGGAGGCAAAGACACCCCAGCCAAAGGCTTAAATACCTCCCCCACTCCCTCATTCCCCAGTCATTCTGCCAAGGGAACAAGGAACAGTAGGAGAAATATCAGGGTATAAATGGTTCCAGAAGAATAATATTAAATGTAGGTCTGCCCCCCAGAAAAACAGGCAGGAGCAGTGAAATCTCCTCCCACAGATGGAGATGAAATTATTAGGTAAGCATAATTTATGTTTCACATCTTAATGGAAGGAGAGTCCACTGCTTCATTCATTACTTGTTTGAACAAATACCCAAGCTCTAGAGGACACTGAATAAAAAAAACGGGATGGTAAAAGGAGGCGGACCGTATACTGAGGGCACCACAGCCTTCAGAACCCTTCTCCCAAAGCTGCTTCAGCCGAAGCCAAAACATCAAATTTGTAAAATGTTGCAAAAGTATGTAAAGAGGACCAAGCAGCCCCCTTACAAATCTGCTCCAAAGAAGCCGCATTCTTAAAGCCCCAAGAATAGGCCACAGCTCTAGTTGAATGAGCCGTAATCCTCAGAGGAGGCTTATGTCCCACTGTTTTAATGCAAAATGAAGGACACTCCTCAGTCAAAAAGATAAGTAAGTCAAAAAGGCCCTCTGACCCCCTTAGGAAGAAAACCTAACTTGGTTCGTAGAGCAGCCTCATCAGCATGGAAGCAAGATAAGGAGGGATGCATTGCAAGGCAGTAATCACAGATACTCTGCACAAAGAAGCATTAGCCCATAGAAAAGGAACCTTCCAAGACAATAATTTAATGTCTACTTCATGAATAGACTCGAACAGAGCCTGTGCGAAACCCAAAGAACAATACAGGGAGTGCAGAATTATTAGGCTAATGAGTATTTTGACCACATCATCCTCTTTATGCATGTTGTCTTACTCCAAGCTGTATAGGCTCGAAAGCCTACTACCAATTAAGCATATTAGGTGATGTGCATCTCTGTAATGAGAAGGGGTGTGGTCTAATGACATCAACACCCTATATCAGGTGTGCATAATTATTAGGCAACTTCCTTTCCTTTGGCAAAATGGGTCAAAAGAAGGACTTGACAGGCTCAGAAAAGTCAAAAATAGTGAGATATCTTGCAGAGGGATGCAGCACTCTTAAAATTGCAAAGCTTCTGAAGCGTGATCATCGAACAATCAAGCGTTTCATTCAAAATAGTCAACAGGGTCGCAAGAAGCGTGTGGAAAAACCAAGGCGCAAAATAACTGCCCATGAACTGAGAAAAGTCAAGCGTGCAGCTGCCAAGATGCCACTTGCCACCAGTTTGGCCATATTTCAGAGCTGCAACATCACTGGAGTGCCCAAAAGCACAAGGTGTGCAATACTCAGAGACATGGCCAAGGTAAGAAAGGCTGAAAGAAGACCACCACTGAACAAGACACACAAGCTGAAACGTCAAGACTGGGCCAAGAAATATCTCAAGACTGATTTTTCTAAGGTTTTATGGACTGATGAAATGAGAGGGAGTCTTGATGGGCCAGATGGATGGGCCCGTGGCTGGATTGGTAAAGGGCAGAGCGCTCCAGTCCGACTCAGACGCCAGCAAGGTGGAGGTGGAGTACTGGTTTGGGCTGGTATCATCAAAGATGAGCTTGTGGGGCCTTTTCGGGTTGAGGATGGAGTCAAGCTCAACTCCCAGTCCTACTGCCAGTTTCTGGAAGACACCTTCTTCAAGCAGTGGTACAGGAAGAAGTCTGCATCCTTCAAGAAAAACATGATTTTCATGCAGGACAATGCTCCATCACACGCGTCCAAGTACTCCACAGCGTGGCTGGCAAGAAAGGGTATAAAAGAAGAAAATCTAATGACATGGCCTCCTTGTTCACCTGATCTGAACCCCATTGAGAACCTGTGGTCCATCATCAAATGTGAGATTTACAAGGAGGGAAAACAGTACACCTCTCTGAACAGTGTCTGGGAGGCTGTGGTTGCTGCTGCACGCAATGTTGATGGTGAACAGATCAAAACACTGACAGAATCCATGGATGGCAGGCTTTTGAGTGTCCTTGCAAAGAAAGGTGGCTATATTGGTCACTGATTTGTTTTTGTTTTGTTTTTGAATGTCAGAAATGTATATTTGTGAATGTTGAGATGTTATATTGGTTTCACTGGTAAAAAAAAATAATTGAAATGGGTATATATTTGTTTTTTGTTAAGTTGCCTAATAATTATGCACAGTAATAGTCACCTGCACACACAGATATCCCCCTAAAATAGCTAAAACTAAAAACAAACAAAAAACTACTTCCAAAAATATTCAGCTTTGATATTAATGAGTTTTTTGGGTTCATTGAGAACATGGTTGTTGTTCAATAATAAAATTAATCCTCAAAAATACAACTTGCCTAATAATTCTGCACTCCCTGTATTTAAACTCCAAGGAGGAGCAATAGATCTAAACAAAGGTCTGATCCTAGCAGAGCCTTAATAAGTAACTGCACATCAGGAAGCTCAGTGAACCTCTTGTGCAGTAACACAGACAGGGTCGAAAGAGGTAAAAATAACACTCTCAGAAAACCGTCTCTTGCCTAGGACTAATAGTTCAATCTCCATGCATATAGAAATATATATTAATATGAATATATTGATAAAAATATATATATATTATATAAAACGTTAAAACGTTAAACCGTTAAAAAAGGTTAAAAAAGGTAATGGGTGTGAAATACAATTTTAGAAATATTATAAAATTAACAATCGTTTTATTAACATAAAATTACAATTAAAATAGGTATCCAAACTGATGGAATGTCCCATACAATGTTCAAGGAGTACTGGCCCATACAAAATCCAATTAGTAACGTCCCATACAGAAATGTCCAAAAAAATGTGTCCAAAAAACAGTAGGTGTCCCCAAAAATATAATAAGTAAAAAGTCCAAAGCTGAGTGTCTAAAAATTATGTGTAAGTGGCAATCCAAATGTATATATATATATATGTATATATATATGTGATGTGTTGAAAACTCCAATCCAGGTGAAAAAATCAAATAATTGTGAAAAAATATATGAAAAAAGATAAAAAGATAAAAAATAAAAATATAAAAATATATGAGTTGTGATCAGCAACCCATATAGGAAAAATAAATATATATATATATATATATATATATAATAATAAATTGATCTAGTGAAGGTGTACACCTAAAAATGTGTCCTAAAAAGTAAACAAAAAAGGCTTATGAAAGTCTTATGAAAGTCCTTACAAATTGGTAAAACCTTATGAAGAAAAATGTATGAAAATATGAAAATTATGAAGTGCAATAGTCAAATAATTGTGTTCAAATAAACAATATAAGGGTTGTGAATAGCAGTCTTGAGAAAGGTCCCTGAGGACCGAAACGCGTTGGCTATATACTGGTATTGCAGCTCAGAATATATCTGGTCAGTAGAATACTTATATTGCTTTTTTATGGTGATTTTATTGCACTATGTCCATTTTCTGTACACTTTTTTAGGTACAGGAGGATATCCCAATACATTGATAACCCTTTGAGAAGAGGAACATCAACCTCATTCACATTCACATTTGGATTCATTTGGAGCTATTCACAACCCTTATATTGTTTATTTGAACACAATTATTTGACTATTGCAATTCATAATTTTCATATTTTCATACATTTTTCTTCATAAGGTTTTACCAATTTGTAAGGACTTTCATAAGACTTTCATAAGCCTTTTTTGTTTACTTTTTAGGACACATTTTTAGGTGTACACCTTCACTAGATCAATTTATTATTATATATATATATATATATATATTTATTTTTCCTATATAGGTTGCTGATCACAACTCATATATTTTTATATTTTTATTTTTTATCTTTTTATCTTTTTTCATATATTTTTTCACAATTATTTGATTTTTTCACCTGGATTGGAGTTTTCAACACATCACACATATATATATATATATATATATATATATATATATATATATATATATATATATATATATATATACATTTGGATTGCCACTTACACATCATTTTTAGACACTCAGCTTTGGACTTTTTACTTATTATATTTTTGGGGACACCTACTGTTTTTTGGACACATTTTTTGGACATTTCTGTATGGGACGTTACTAATTGGATTTTGTATGGGCCAGTACTCCTTGAACATTGTATGGGACATTCCATCAGTTTGGATACCTATTTTAATTGTAATTTTATGTTAATAAAACGATTGTTAATTTTATAATATTTCTAAAATTGTATTTCACACCCATTACCTTTTTTAACCTTTTTTAACGGTTTAACGTTTTAACGTTTTATATAATATATATATATTTTTATCAATATATTCATATTAATATATATTTCTATAGTCGTGGACACCATCTTTAGCAACACAACCCTCTTTTGGGGGTAGTGTAGCGCTGTATCTCGGCATACTATTTTTCATTCACATATCGGAGTCTGGTTGGGAGACTCCGCCTCTATTAGATATAGCTTGTATGGTATTATTGTGGCGCTGATAGACATACATTTGTTTGAACTTTCAATCTCCATGCAGTCAGCCTCAGCGATCTAGGCATAGATGAACCATGAGACCTAGGTCAGGAGATCCCTGCGACAAGGTAACTTCCACGGAGGAGATAACAACATCCCCACTAGTCCGCGAACCATATCCTTCGTGGCCAAGATGGAGCAATCAGTATCACTGATGCCTGCTTGATTCGAGCCACTACACTTGAAAGTAGTGGTAATGGCCTTAAAAGATAAATTAGGGGGGCGGAGCTAGCCTTCTAAGGGAACAGTTGTGTGTGTCCTGGGCTATGCAGTTAAAATTGATTTAAACTACTGAAAACGGGGATTTGAATACTTTCAACATACAAGTCCCACAGGGATTAAGAGGTGTCGAGTTTCTAAAGACCTGTGGAGCTGTGGGACCTGTTACCTGAACACCCTGAAGCACTTTTCACCAAACAGGGTCCAGAAGCCGGTGAACCAGAAATCCACCTCATTGTCTGCAACCTACTCACTGCTTCTGTCAGACAGATGTTTTCCAGGCTCCGGAGGGTCGGGGATCCGCTCCGGAGCAGCCGTTGGTGAGAGGAGGTGTGAGACGGGCCAAGCTATTGGCAGCTACTGAGGGCAGACGACCGGAATTGGCGACGCAGGTTTTGGCCTGCCTTAGTGGAGACGTCACTTACCTTGCTCTGCCCCTGCCCGATGTGAGATCCAGACAAGCAACAAGTACCAGAAGGTAAACGGCGAGGCAGCAAGTGAGATCAAAGACCTGAGGACACAGTAATAAGGGGAAGGCGCCGAAGCTCCCTGCTGTAGATTCAGCGTGAATGGCGGCCATCTTGAAACTTCTGGAGAGAGCTGCTGCATCCATGGCCCACGAGGCTGTACCTAAGGTGTATTGCCCAACTCCATCCTGATCCCTGTGAGTGGCCCTTGGGGACTCCAACCAATCTAGCTGAGGGGGGATCTGAGGCTGAGGCGGAGTGGAGGCTCTTGGTGAGGAAAATGTTTTTGCCTGCAGACTACGCCCCCCCCTCTCTTCACATACTGCTAAGCAGCCTTCCCTGGGCTGCACTTTGGGATACTCGTTGGAAGAGCCACATAGGTATTGATAGTTTTTAAGCCTTATACCATCAGAGGTTTCCACAGAGGCGACTTGTCAGCTGTATAGTCAGCGGTCAGCTGGCTGTCCCTAAAGCACCTGGAAGGTCTCCAGAGAGGGGTTGAGGGACCAGAAAAGATCCAGAGTGCAGCTTGTCACCTAAGCAGGCCCGGAGGGGCTTGCTTGGGATTTTGTTCACTACGAGGGCTGCTCTGGAGGTACCGACATCAGTGAAAACTTGGGTGAGATCAGCGCCTTTTGCTACTTGAAACATATTTTTATACCAATAATGTATGATTTGTCCTCAGAGTTGGTACCTCCTATAAGGGTTTAGAGTGTGGCCAGTGTCAGTGCAGCATTATACAACAGTTTGCTGGTGCTTACCTTGTCCTGGGCCCTCCCCCATCTTCCCTGATTCACACAAGCTCACCGTTTCCTCTGTAATGTACATTTCACAGCATGTAACACAGCCTTTCTGAACAAACTGCTCTCTATGTTCCACAATACCCTATGGGAGGCTCATTAACCCGGCCATAATAAACCCTTGAACACCATTAGGAACACTGCTCCCAATCCCTTACAACCAATTCATGCTCTGGGGAACTGCATACTTTCCTTCATAGTGACGGGGGCTATACCTTTACCACTAGAATCCCTTTGCTCATACTTGGGCCCCCTAAAAGACCCTCACATATGGTACTCCATTTCCTGGAAGTTTCTGTGGTGTCTATTGTGGTGATAATCCACAGTTGGGGGGTGGCAGCAATTTCTCCCCACTGAACCACCTGAAGTAACTCTCATATAAGTGGCTCTGGACTCAATAGCTGCTGCACCAGCTTAAAGGGACACTGAACCCAAAATTTTTCTTTCATGATTCAGATAGAGCATGAAATTTTAAGCAACTTTCTAATTTACTCCTATTTTCAAATTTTCTTCATTCTCTTTTTATCTTTATTTGAAATGCAAGAATGTAAGTTTAGATGCCAGCCCATTTTTGGTGAACAACCTGGGTTGTTCTTGCTTATTGGTGTATAAATTCATCCACAAATAAAAAAATTGCTGTCCAGAGTTCTAAACAAAAAAAAAAGCTTAGATGCCTTCTTTTTCAAATAAAGATAGCAAGAGAACGAAGAAAAATTGATAATAGGAGTAAATTAGAAAGTTGCTTAAAATTGCCTGCTCTATCTGAATCACAAAATAAAAAAAATTGGGTTCAGTGTCCCTTTAAATGTCTTTGGGTCATTATCCCAAAGTGTAGTGTCTTTTTGTTTTTCACCCTAACGCCTTATTTCCGCAGGGCTCCTGTTTTATCCTCTACATAACTGTGTTGATCTTATATGCATTGCCTATGCTGTGTTATGAATTAAAGCTCCTTTCTGTACATCGTAACTTGTGAGACCCCTCAAAACTCTTCCTTTCCGGTTCAGCTAGTCTGGGCTGGTCACTTCCTCCTACCTTTTTCCCTTCCTTCTGGTCGTATCCCCTATTCCCCCAGTTAAGAGGGGGCCCTCAGGCCCTTCCTGAGTGATAGTTTTTTGCTCGCTGATAGGTGTCTGGTGCGCCAAGTTATCGGTTACATAGCCCTTTTCTCAGAACCGTATCAGCTCACTCACTAAGTCACCCAGGTTTATGTGCTCTATCTGCTGTGAACAGATATAGTGTTATTATATGTATTGTTTATACTGCAGAGTCTCAAGGGACCTTCAGGCCCTTCCTGAGTGATGGTTTTTGCTTGCTGACAGGTGTCTGGTGCGCCAAGTTATCGGTTACATAGCCCTTTTCTCAGAACCGTATCAGCTCACTCACTGTCACCCAGGTTTATGTGCACTATCTGCTGTGAACAGATATAGTGTTATTATATGCATTGTTTATACTGCAGAGTCTCAAGGGACCTTCAGGCCCTTCCTGAGTGATGGTTTTTGCCCGCTGATAAGAGTCTGGTGCGCCGGATCATTGGTTATATAGATTGATCAGAACAGTATCAGATCACTCATTAAGTTGCCCTTGTATATATATCCCACCCATTGCCAACAGACATAGTGTTATTGTATGTACTGATTGCATTGCATAGTCCGAACTCCCCTCAGGGTCAGCCTTGCGTGGTGGGTCCCGCCCTGTCAGAGAGTGTTCAGATCTCTCTCTATTAACCTGTGCCCGGGGGGATTCCTGCTGGCCTTTGCCCCCCCCCCCCCCCCATGGAGGTTTCCTCTGACATATTTTAAACAGAGAAAACTTTGGTCTTTAACTTGACCACCACCATGGATGGGTAAAGGTCAGAGAGTACCTCCCAGCCCTACTCCATAGACAAATGTTCATTAGTTCTTCTGGTGTATTTAATATACTCTTCTGAGAGATAACTATTAGGTGCATTCTTGACCTTATTAATCTTACATTCCCAGTTAGCTGTCCACCTATTTCTCTACTGTATCCGAAAATGCCTCAAACTTCCAGACAGCACTCCAAAGCCCCAAGGCCAGTTAAGAAGATGGTCCTAGACCATTTTGCACAGCCGCACAAAGAGCCTGAGTAAGATTCAGGGGATGGCTTAAGTGAGCCTGAATCCTTGGGGGAGGGGTCCAAACATAATGACACCCCATCTTCTTGATCTCAACACTTCATTACAGAGGACACTCTCAAGAAAATGTTTGCACGTCAAACGCGTTCGATTACAAAATAAATACAAAGGAGCCATGCAGAACTCCAAAAAGACATTTCAGAAATAGGGGAAAGGGTAGTTTCCCTTGAGAGAAAGCATGATGACATCACTATAGACCAATCAAACCTCTTGGCTTACACTGAAGCACTATCGGATCAACTAAGCCAACTTGATTTTAAACTTGCTGACGTGGAAGTTCGCGCCCGAAGGAACAACATCAGATTCCGAGGGATACCGGAAGACATTGCACCTGCAGAGCTGCAGAACTATCTGACAGAACTCTTTAGAGGTCTGTTGGGCTCCACTGAGGGCATTACCACCACTATGGAGAGAGCCCACAGAGCTTTGCGCCCAAGAACAGTCTCACAGGAGAAGCCACGAGATGTCATAGTCTGCTTTCACAGCTTTCTCTTTAAAGATAGGCTCATGCAAGCTGCCTTTTGCAAACCGCAATTGGAAGAAAAATTCCAGAAGATCCAGCTGCTGCCGGACCTGTCGGCGCACTCGTTACAGTATAGAAAACAATATCAACCAGTCACACCATTGCTCAGACGGGCAGGCATTAAATACAGATGGGGTTACCCGGCCAAGCTGATAATCTCTAGAGATAACCAGACACACACAGTGTCCTCACTGTCTCACGGATCCACCCTACTTGCACAATGGGGACTTCAAAATGACAGCTCGTCGGAACCTGCCCCTGTTAGGGAAAAACTGAGAACCATGGCTCCGGAATGGTCTATTAAGGATCAGCGGCCTAAGAGGCAGAAAACAAAGCAGACGCAGGATTCGCAAAGGCCCAATGCTCTACCTCATTGAAAATATGGCACCAACAATATATAACACTACCTCCCTCCATTGAACCCCCTCACTGTTGTCCATAGGACAGGTAGGAGAGAAAGAGGAAAATAAGTTAAGACTGTCCGAATTTAGGCCCAGTATTCTGCATATATTTTGACTATGTTTACACCTACTTTGTTAGAAGTTAAGTCTGGTTAAGTAACGCTAGGGGCATACAAGGCACAGGTTAACTACTTCCAGGTTCAAGGGAGGGTCATTAAAACTGCTACCAATGTTGATAAACCACTACTTGGCTATTTATTGTCATTATTGTTAATGATATAATGCTAGCTCTTAGCATAATTCTCAGGTTGACAATGGGAAGCCGATAGTAGACAAACTCATTTCCCTCCATCAAACTTTTCCACCGTTGTTATTTGAACAGGTGGGGGTAAAAGAGGCAAACAAGTTAAGGCTGCCTGCTCAGGCCCAGTATTTTGTATAAACAGACTATGTTTACATCTATTTTGTTAGAGGCTAAGTCTACTTACGTTACAGCATGGGGCCCACAAGGCATAGGCCGATTACTCCTAGCCCCGATGGAGGACTATTTAAATTATTACCATCGTTGATGATTTATTATTCTGTTATCTATTGTTATTATTTCCTGTTACACAATGTTAGTTTTTAGCGCAATTCTCAGGCTGACTATACTGGACAAACACCAACATGATTCGTTCTTTTCACATATGGAGTGGGGCCAGAAACTTCGGCTCTCACTGCTGATACTTTTTTTCTTAGCTCCCCCCATATAGGTAGCCCACACCAGGGTTCCACCTAGGTGGACTATTTCCACCTCATTTATCTACACCGCACCCACCAACCTACAACCTAGTTGGACGCCCCTCCCCATCCCCATTCTTACCTACCCTTCCCCCCCTCCACCTTAAAATGGCCACTTGCCTTCGAGTCCTTACTCACAATGTAAGAGGTCTTAACTTTCCTTTCAAGAGGAGCCTTGAACTTAAAGTCCATAACCCGGATGTAATCTTTCTACAGGAGACACACTGGCAGATGGGCTCCCCTCAGTACTTCCACTCCTGGTCATACAAGGTTCTAGAACATTCCCCTTTCACAAAGAATGCCAGAGGTACGGCCATACTATAACACAACAGAGTTGCTTATGAACAGATACAAGCATTTAAAGACCCACAGGCTAGATACAGCATATTGGTTTGTAAGCAAAATCATGTGCCACTCACCTTGGTCTCTATATACATGCCTAACTCACGGCAACCTGCTTGCCTCCGGAAGATTCTTCAGTTAGTTGACAAATATAGGCAAGGTAGGATGTTGTTGGAGGGCGACTTCAACATGACATGGGACCCCAAGTTGGACCATAAGACTGCAAACACAGACAAAAGCAATCCCCAGGCGACCCACACCTCAACTCAGTTTTAGAACAAAATGACTCATTACGGTTATTTTGATGTTTGGAGGTCATTACACTCTAAAGAGAGAGACTATACCCACTACTCGCACCCCCATAAAGTATACTCCCGGATAGATCACATCTTTTGTCAAGCAGGGACATTGGACTCAATCTCTTGCTCTGAGGTTTCTCTTTGTTCCTGGTCAGACCATGATCTAGTAACGGCGGATTTATACCCCACCGATAAACCACAACACAGGACCAAATGGTGCCTTCGATGACACATTCTGGCAGACATCCCTTTTTGGGAGGAACTGAGATAATACTTAAAGGACATGCTTGAACGGAATGATAATGGGCAGACTTCAGACGATGTTTTATGGGGTGCTATCAAAGCGACAGTCAGGGGCCTCTGTATCCGTAAACAAACTAATTTGAGAAAATTAGCTCGCCTCACATTGGCACAGGCACATTCCAAACTCAGGATTTTAGAATACACTAATCGAACCTCTGTCACCGCAGATGTCACGGCACAGATTTTGGCTGTTAAGGACCACATTAACTTACTAGAACTACGTTGTACACAACAAAATCTTACCAAACTAAAACAACTTTTCTACTATAAGGGGAACAGGGCAAATACTATACTAGCTAATAAACTGAGACATAAGCACAATTCTACACGCATTTCCCAAATTAGGCACGACAATAAAACACACAAGAAACCGTCCCTGATAGGAGAGAGTTTCGCAGATTTCTATTCTAAATTATATAATATAGAGTCTACAGAGAACCCAACACCCACCACTACCCAAGATATCAGGTTATACCTGTCTAGTCTGAATCTTCCCATGCTCACAATTGAGCAACAAGACTCACTCATAACCCTGCTCACACTCCTGGAGGTCAAACAGACAATAAAACGTGAAACCTTTTAAGTCCCCTGGGCTGGATGGATTCCCCACTCAATTTTACAAGACCTATATTCATGAGCTTTCCCCGTTCTTGCTCAGGTTCTTTAACTTGGCAGGGACAGAGGGCACTTTCAGGGAGGAATTCCTGGAAGCTGCCGTAGTCACACTGCCCAAACCGGATAAGGATCCCTCTCTCTGTTCCAGTTACAGACCGATATGCCTGATCAATGTGGATGTCAAAATTTACTCAAAAATTTTAGCCAACCGTATTGGTAAATTACTGCCTGGCCTGATCGGCCATGACCAAGTGGGATTCATTCATAATCGTGAGGGACTGGACAACACAAGACGCCTCATTAATATTTTATGTGAGTTCACTAGGATGAATAAGCCCTTCTCGGTCATCTCTTTGGATGCCGAGAAGGCATTTGACCGACTTCGTTGGGCCTATTTATGGGAAACTCTCAGAAGTTTTAATTTCCCTCTAGCTACCTGTACGGCCATCCAAGCTTTATACTCTGCCCCGACTGCTACTGTCAGAGGATTAGGCTTTCAGTCATCTCCTTTTCGTATCTCAAATGGCACTAGGCATGGGTGTCCGCTTTCCCCCTTGCTATTCGCTTGAAAGTTAAACCATTGGCTGCACAAATTCGGATAGGCGTGTCATTATCGGGTATTCGATTATCAGGCACTTTGCAGAAAATTGCTTTGTTCGCGGATGACATTACGGTATTCACGGCCGACCCTGTTAAAGCCATTCCTAGACTATTGGATATCTTACAAGCATTTGGGGACGTCTCTTTCTATAAGCTGAATGTGCTCAAAACTAAAATATATTGGTGGGGATACCCACAAGACTACATCCTTAGTTTAAAGGATACATTTAAATTTAAGTGGATGAATGAGCAGGTTACGCACTTAGGAGTGAAGATATCCAACAGTGTAACACAAATGGTGAAAGACAGCTACCTCCCCTTACTCTCGGAATTGCGTAATTTAAAAAATACATGGATGGGATGCATCGCCTCCCTTAAAATGTCTTTTCTCCCTTAACTTACCTATCTTATTCGTTGTTTACCGATCAGAGTCCCCATGTACCTCCTGTCACAATTTCAGAGCGAGATAACTAAATTTATTTGGCAGGGTAAGACTCCCCGAATTGCCCCAAAAAACCTGCAACTTCCTATTCATTTGGGAGGCCTTGCTTCTCCTTCAGTTGTAAAATACTATGAGGGCGCTATGCTCACACATATCTCCCAATGGGCAGTAACCCAATCTTATGACAGGTGGAGAGAAATTGAGAAGGCATCCTTGCCCTCTAATGTACTTCTCCAGGACGTAATTTGGACCCCACAGCACAGCCAAAAGACTCTACGTGCCTGTCTGTCTGGAGCAGAGTCCGACATCGACAACTGATTGCCCCTCATCCCTCTCCTATTACCTCAGTAGCAGGTCTGTTCACAAGAGTGGTAGAGACCCATCCTAATATTTGGGCTCGCTTGGGAATTAGGCGAGATTTTTTGTCTACTTCTCAACCGGACAGGGTTATAGATTTAGCGCATTTGGAGTCACACGCGGACACTCCTCCAGTTCTTCTTTTCAAACTAACCAGGGTTAAGAGCTTTTTGGGATTCTGTCTAGTGTGGGGGGCATAGGTCTGTTAGACCACTAACGACTCACTATAATCTGCTGGAGGGCACGGTGCCACCTGAACTTGCTTCACATTTGTCTAGGTGGAGCAGTATCCTCCACACCGACACTCCCATCGACATGTGGCAAAAGTCCATCGTGCTGACAAAAAAGAACCTACACTGTGTCACGATGTTTGAAACTTACTATAACGTCATCTCCCACTGGTATCTTGTTCCCACCCGATTATCTAAAATGTACCCAGGAACTTCGCCTCTCTGTTGGAGAGGCTGCGGCCTTCAGGGCAATATGTTACATGTCTGGTGGGAGTGCCCCAAAATCAAACCCTTATGGAAACTAGGCTTTCGTACCCTTACTGTCTTAGGCATTCAGATACCTAGTGGTCCGGCTCCTGCCCTCCTCCATTTGGGCTTCCACACTTACCTAAGAACCAAGGCCTGCTTGGCATATACTTAAAGGGACACTGTACTCAAATTTTTCCTTTCGTAATTCAGATTGAGCATGACATTTTAAGCAACTTTCTAATTGACTCCTTTTATCACATTTTCTTCATTCTCTTGGTATCTTTATTTGAAATGCAAAAATGTAAGTTTAGATGCCGTCCCATTTTTGGTGAACAACCTGGGTTGTCCTTGCTGATTGGTGGATAAATTCATTCACCAATAAAAAAGTGCTGTCCAGAGTACTGAACCCAAAACAAGCTTAGATGCCTTCTTTTTCAAATAAAGATAGCAAGAGAACGAAGAAAAATTGATAAGAGTGAATTAGAAAGTTGCTTAAAATTGCATGCTCTATCTGAATTACAAAAGAAAATTTTGGGGTACAGTGTCCCTTTAATGTCCTCTATCAAAACCAGCATAGCCAGGTCCTGGAAAAAAGAACATCCTCCCAGGTGGGAAGACATTGTGAATACAATGGCTTTCTTGTATACTATGGAAAAAGCCATATACCTTGATTTGAACAAATTACACTTGTTTAAGATGACTTGGACTGACTGGAAAGACAAGTCCCATCTGCCACGACACAGGATACCCTGCCCATTGCACAGTAGGGTTTTCTCTTTCTATCCTATATGTTCTTTAGGAAGCCCTTCCATTATAAGTTATGGGCCAAGTTGCCAGACAAGACACCTGTGTTTTACCCCCCCTCTCCCTTTACCGTCCTTACTATGTACCTCTCCCCCCCTCCTTCTACTGTACAGTCTATTCACGAACTGAGGTGCGATGTTGAGAGTTTTAAAGATTATTTTGTTACTTGTTAACATGACCATTATATCTGACTCTGTGTATGGTGGGGAATATTTTGAATTGTTTTGTTTTTTTCTTTTTTTCTTTTTTAAGCTTGTATATGTGAAGGGGTCCTGCGAGTCCCCAATTGTTCTTCTTTATTTTTCAAAGATGGAAATAAAAAAAAAAAAATGTAAAAAAAAGATAAATTAGATTGAACCTCCAAGGCTCTGCTAATGCATCTGTTAGCTCCGCCTGAGGATCCCTGTACCTTGACCCATATCTGGGTAACTTGTTAATTAGACATCATAAGATCTTCCTCTTGCAAATCTCTGCAAACACTCGGGATGGAGAGACCAATCCCCTGGATTAAAGTATGGTCTGATGAGGAAATCTGCTTCCCAGTTGTCCACACCCGGAATGTGGATCACTGACAGCGAACAAATGTGGGTCTCTGCCCACTACAAAATCTAAAATACTTTCCTCATAGCTAGGGAGCTTCTCGTTCCCTCTTGATGGTTTATGTAATCCACTGAGGATATATTTTCTGATTGGAATCTGATAAATTTGGACAAACCTAGCAGAGGCCAAGCCTTCAGAGCATTGTATACTGCCCAAAGATCCAAAATGCGATCGGAAAGGAGCTTTTCCTCCAGAGTCCATAGGCCCTGTGCCTTTCTGGCACCCAAACAGCTCCCCATCCTGACAGATTCGGAACCATAGTCACAATCACCAAAGATGGTCTTGAAACAAACATTCCTTGGGACAAGTGATCCGAACAAAAACACCAAGAAAGCGATTCTCTCGATCGGTTGTCCAGAGAAATATGTTGAGACAGATCTGAATGATTGCCGTTCCACTGCTTCAGCATGCGCAGTTGCAACAGTCTGAGGTGAAACCTGGCAAAGGAAATGATGTCAATGCTGGACACCATGAGACCAATCACCTCCATACACCGAGCCACAGATGGCCTTAAGGAGGTCTGGAGGGCAAGACATGTTGAAGCTAGCTTACAACATCTCTGGTCTGTTAGAAATATTCTCATGTCTATGGAGACTATTATAGTACCCAATAATTCTACCTTGGTACTTGATACAAGAGAACTCTTTCTAGATTTAACTTCCATCCATGGGATCAAAGAAGACAGAGGAGAGATTCCGAATGGTCCACTCTCCGAAAAACTTCTTGGAGAATGCTGCGTTGGCTGGGAATTAAACCCGGGCCAACTACTTGGAAGGCAGCTATGCTCACCACTATACCAGCAAGACCAAACAGAAGATCAATAAACTAGAAGTGCTGGTCCAGGAACGCAAACCTTCGGAACTAGAAGTGGTCCTTGAGGATTTGTACGTGAAGGGAGCATCCTTCAAATCTATCGTGGTCATGAACTGCCCTTCTCGAACGAGGGGAAGAATGGACCTATTGTCTCGCTCTTGAACCAGGGGACATTTAAAAACTTGTTTAAGCACTTCAAGTCCAAATCAGAATGGAAAGTTCACTCCTTCTTTGAAACCATGAAAATGTTTGAATAGTATCCCAAATCTCTCACTGCGATAGGCACTGTGACAATAACTTCTAAGAGGACAGATCCCGTATGCACCCCAGAAAGGCTTCCCTCCTTTCTGGTCAGGTAGACAGGAGAGAGAGAGGAGGAACTGCCCTTGGGTGACAGTCTGCCCCTACACGATCCAGAAGAGGACCGGGGACTGCCCATTCATGCCAACTTCGACTCGGCGGGATTCTTGCTCTGCTTGGATTTATTCCAGGTTTGAGCCGGCTTCCAAGAGCTCTTGGTTTGCTCAGGCTTAGTGGAGGACTGCTGACAAGAGCTTTATCAAAATGAAAAGAACAAAATTTTTCCCTTAGACTCGTTCATATTCTCTTGCCCCCTTTCACCGTGGAGATAATTGAATCCAGGCCTGGACCAAGCAAAATCATTCCCTTAAAGTTGAGGGAAAGAAGTCTAGACTTAGAAGTCATATCCGCAGACCATGACTTCAGCCAGAGCCCGATGGGCCTGAACACAAAAAACCTAAAGCCTTAGCATTTAGGCAAATAATCTGCCTAATAGCATTACAGATAAAAGAATTAGCAACCCTCAAGGTCGTAAATCTTTCCTGAATAACGTTGAGGGGACCTCTACACCCCAATCAATTCTATGAGGAGTCACACCAGAAGGTATTTTCTCCAGCAACCGTGGCAACGGCCGCCTCTGGTTGAAACAAATATCCCATATTTGAAACAACTTTCTAAACAGATTTTCCATCCTTTATCCATGGGCTCTTAAAACAAAGAGCTATCCTCAAACGGGATAATAATACATTTAGCAAGGTTGAAGCTAGTGCCATCTCCTTTTAGAGATGGAACTTCACAACTCCATTGAGAGTCCAGGACCGAGAAAGGTTTGTTAAAGGTAGAAGAGAGGAACAATCCAGTCCCATTCATTCTTAATAATGTTTGCCATCTAACAGGAGCAGGGAAGGATAAGGTACTACCCTGACCTCAAATGCAATTTAGGAATCAAAGGTTCCTCAGGCAATTTGACCTCTGGAACCACTGAATTTGCCAAAAAAACTTCCTTTAGAAGAAAGCCCAAATTCATAAAAGTCTGGTTCCTCCTCAGCAGGAGGTTTAGAGGCAGCAGACTTTGAACCAGAATGTTCCTACTCTGAAGTCTCAGAAATAACTTTATCCTCTGATAAGCCTATCAGTTAAATTCAATAAATTATCTAATGTACTCTAGGAAGGAGTGCAATATGTAACCTTTCGTTTGCGCTTAACAGGGCGAGGTAAAGCATTAAAGGCCGCAGACACCGCTGTCTGAGCTGCGCAGTAACGTCTGATGAAAAAATGTCTCCCTCCAGATGGAGGATCAGCAATGCTACGGGAAACTGTATGTGTAGAGAGATAAGCATGTAGGGTAAGCACCTCACTGGACAACAACTCCTCAGAGGTGGACGGCTCAGTGGTATCAAACATGTTTGATATTATCACATTATCAAGGCATATGGAACATAATTGAGGGGGCGGTACTAAGCCCTCCTCACAATATAAACAGGAATTATTCTTTAGGAATAGAGGGAATGTCCTCTAAATAACAGAATCCTCCATCGCTAGTGCAATAACCAGAGAACTATAGAAATAAAACACTATTTTATTAAAAAAATACTGCACCTTTATATCCCAATGGCTGGGGCACTCACCACCTCCCATGATCCAGACAGTACAGAGAGCTAGGACTCCTCTCTGATAGACACCCAGTCAGGAAAGAGGGAAAGAATCACATGGTGCACAATGCAGGACCATCCCTGCTATGAGAAAAAGTGTGACAAGCTTGTAAGCTGCATGGCTCTCAAAGTGAAAGTGAAACCTTTGTATTCCATACCAGCCTATGAGCCCATAACATCTCACACATAAAGCAGCATAAAATCAAATAAACATATCAGATTATTCCCCCCCTGTTCAATAATCCCCTTTAGGTGATATTAACCCTTGATTCTATACAGATAAAAGGAGTCACACTGTGATAGCGTTATCATACATGTAAAAAATTAAACAATCTTACCAGAATCTGTGCCGTGGAACAGGAACACGGCCTTTCAAGTGTGACAGGTTAGTAGCATCGCTCCTGACATGGACTTAAGTGAATAAAGGCAGGCAGCGAAACTCGACAATGCTGATTGCCAAGGAGCTATTAACATGAGTCGGGATGGTTTTGCAGAGACGACACTCCCTGCATCTCCGGATTCTAACTTTCATCCATGCTCTCACTGAGAGGCTGACAGGATTACTTAAAACTCCATTCCCATTTCGAAGAGTACTACCCTCCATAAGAGACTACTCCGAATCTTATGACACTTCTTTGCCAACCTCCTGTGATGAAAGGCAAAGAATGACTGCGGGATGAGGGGAGTTGGGGAGGTATTTGCCTTTGGCTGGGGTGTCTTTGCCTCCTCCTTACACTGAAGTGTAGTAAAATATCTCTTGATGAGACTGCCCTCAAACATCAATTTCATCACTTTACCAGCAATCTCGATCTCAGTATGGATACCTTTATAAAATAGCGCTATTGTGACAATGTTACATCATCCAGACTTTATTTTTTTTTGTTGGTGTAAATATTCTACTGGATTTTGTTTTGTGAGCAGATAAAGTAAACTTTCAAGTATCTAGATTCAATTTGTTGGTCTTATTTGATCTTCTGGAGTTTTTGTTTGCTTACATTCGTAGAGGATTTAAAGTTTAAAATACACGGTATAACTCTTGAGGGAAATGCTAAACTTTCAGCAGAAGTTAAGAACATTTTAATATGATCTATTCAACAATTTTTTTTTAATGTTTTTTTTTAGCACTTGTATAATTTATAAATAGAATATATAAATTATGCCCCAAAGGTCAAATACATATTTTTTAGTTGTTATTTTTAGGTATTGTTAAATTTGAATATTTACATGTCTATCTATCTATCTATCTATCTATCTATCTATCATCTATCTATCTATCCATCTATCTATCTATCTATCTATCTATCCATCCATCTATCCATCTATCTATATATAATTTAAAGATATTTAAGAAAAAACAGTTAGTGCTTTGATCTGTTTAGCGTCACTAAAACCTAGCACTAAAAAAAACAAACAAATTTCTTCTATATATAGACAGAGAAGTTAATTACATAAAAAAATAATATTTAAATAATTACAAATTGCTATAAGTAAAGCCATTTTACATAAATAAAACCCAGTTTATAAATTAAAGAGACAGTGCATAAATAGTTAATAAATGGTTCAAATAAATATAAAAACCATTAAACAACATTGAAATACAATAAAACATATTTATCATAGTTACATACGCCTAGATTTAGAGTTCTGCGGTAGCCGTCAAAAGCAGCGTTAAGGGGTCCTAACGCTGCTTTTGGCCGCCCGCTGGTATTTAGAGTCAAGCAGGAAAGGGTCTAACGCTCACTTTCAAGCCACGACTTTTCCATACCACAGATCCCCTTACGTCAATTGCGTATCATATCTTTTCAATGGGATCTTCCTAATGCCGGTATTTAGAGTCTTGGCTGAAGTGAACAGTAGACCCTCTACCGACAAGACTCCAGCCACAGAAAAAAAGTCAGTAGTTAAGAGCTTTCTGGGCTAACACCGGTTTATAAAGCTCTTAACTACTGTGCTCTAAAGTACACTAACACCCATAAACTACCTATGTACCCCTAAACCGAGGTCCCCCCACATCACTGCCACTATAATAAAAAATTTTAACCCCTAATCTGCCGACCGCACACTGCCACCACCTACATTATCCCTATGAACCCCTAATCTGCTGCCCCTAACATCGCCGAAACCTACATAATATTTATTAACCCCTAATCTGCCCCCCCAACGTCGCCGCTACCTACACTTATTAACCCCTAATCTGCCGACCGGACCTCGCAGCTACTCTAATAAATGTATTAACCCCTAAACCGCCGCACTCCCGCCTCGCAAACCCTATAATAAAAAGTATTAACCCCTAATCTGCCCTCCCTAACATCGCCGCCACCTAACTTCAAGTATTAACCCCTAATCTACTGACCGGACCTCGCCGCTACTATAATAAATGTATTAACCCCTAAAGCTAAGTCTAACCCTAACCCTAACACCCCCCTAAGTTAAATATCATTTTAATCTAACAAAATAAATTAAATCATATTAACTAAAGTCTTCCTATTTAAAACTAAATACTTACCTGTAAAATAAACCCTAATATAGCTACAATATAACGAATAATTATATTGTAGCTATTTTAGGATTAATATTTTTTAGACAGGCAACTTTGTATTTATTTTATCTAGGTACAATAGCTATTAAATAGTTAATAACTATTTAATAGCTACCTAGTTAAAATAATTACCAAATTACCTGTAAAATAAATCCTAACCTAAGTTACAATTAAACATAACACTACACTATCAATAAATAAATTAAATAAATTAACTACAAGTACCTACAATTACCTACAATTAAATAAACTAAACTAAATTACAAAAAAAAAACCCCACTAAATTACAAAAAATAAAAAAAGATTACAAGAATGTTAAGCTAATTACACCTACTCTAAGCCCCCCAAAATAAAAAAAAAATCCCTACCCTAATCTAAATTAAAAAAGTTAACAGCTCTATTACCAGCCCTTAAAAGGGCTTTTTTGCGGGGCATGCCCCAAAGTAATCTGCTCTTTTGCCTGTAAAAAAAAACACAATACCACCCCCCAACATTACAACCCACCACCCACATACCCCTACTCTAACCCAAACCCCCCTTAAATAAAACTAACACTACCCCCCTGAAGATCTCCCTACCTTGAGTCGTCTTCACCCAACCGGGCACCGATGGACCAAAAAAGGACATCAGGAGCGGCAGAAGTCTTCATCCTATCCGGGCAGAGGAGGACATCCGGACCAGCAGACATCTTCATCCAAGCGGCATCTTCTTCCAGCCGATGCGGATCCATCCTTCTTCCCTGACGCCTACTCGCCCTCGCTGATCCAATCAGCCAATCAGATTGAGCTTGCATTCTATTGGCTGATCGGAACAGCCAATAGAATGCGAGCTCAATCTGATTGGCTGATTGGATCAGCCAATCCGATTGAACTTGAATCTGATTGGCTGATTAAATCAGCCAATCAGATTGTCTTACCTTAATTCCGATTGGCTGATAGAATCCTATCAGCCAATCGGAATTCAAGGGACGCCATCTTGGATGACGTCATTTAAAGGAACCTTCATTCGACGAGTAGGCGTCGGGGAAGAAGGATGGATCCGCGTCGGCTGGAAGAAGATGGCTCCGCTCCGCTCCGGATGGATGAAGATAGAAGATGCCGCTTGGATGAAGATGTCTGCCGGTCCGCTTGTCCTCTTCTGCCCGGATAGGATGAAGACTTCTGCCGCTCCAGATGTCCTTTTTTGGTCCATCGGTGCCTGGTTGGGTGAAGACGACTCAAGGTAGGGAGATCTTCAGGGGGGTAGTGTTAGGTTTATTTAAGGGGGGTTTGGGATAGAGTAGGGGTATGTGGGTGGTGGGTTGTAATGTTGGTGAGTGGTATTGTGTTTTTTTTTTACAAGCAAAAGAGCTGATTACTTTAGGGCATGCCCCGCAAAAAGCCCTTTTAAGGGCTGGTAATAGAGCGGTTAACTTTTTAATTTAGATTAGGGTAGGGAAATTTTTTTATTTTGGGGGGCTTTGCTATTTTATTAGGGGTCTTAGAGTAGGTGTAATTAGCTTAAAATTCTTGTAATCTTTTTTTTTGTAATTTAGTGTTTGTTTGTTTTTGTAATTTAGTTTAGTTTATTTAATTGTAGGTAATTGTAGGTACTTGTAGTTAATTTATTTAATTTATTTATTGATAGTGTAGTGTTAGGTTTAATTGTAATTTAGGTTAGGATTTATTTTACAGGTAATTTGGTAATTATTTTAACTAGGTAGCTATTAAATAGTTAACTATTTAATAGCTATTGTACCTAGTTAAAATAAATACAAAGTTGCCTGTAAAATAAATATAAATCCTAAAATAGCTACAATATAATTATTCGTTATATTGTAGCTATATTAGGGTTTATTTTACAGGTAATTAATTAGTTTTAAATAGGAAGACTTTAGTTAATAATATTTAATTTATTTTGTTAGATTAAAATTATATTTAACTTAGGGGGTGTTAGGGTTAGGGTTAGACTTAGCTTTAGTGGTTAATACATTTATTATAGTTGCAGCGAGGTACGGTCGGTAGATTAGGGGTTAATACTTGAAGTTAGGTGGCGGCAATGTTAGGGAGGGCAGATTAGGGGTTAATACAATTTATTCTAGGGTTTGCGAGGAGGGAGTGCGGCGGTTTAGGGGTTAATACATTTATTAGAGTAGCGGCGAGGTCCGGTTGGCAGATTAGGGGTAATAAGTGTAGAAAGGTAGCGGCGTCGTTGGGGGGGGGGCAGATTAGGGGTTAATAAATATTATGTAGGTGTCGGCAATGTTGGGGGCAGCAGATTAGGGGTTCATAGGGATAATGTAGGTGGCGGCGGTGTACGGAGCGGCAGATTAGGGGTTAATTGTGTAATGCAGGTGTCAGCGATAGCGGGGGCGGCAGATTAGGGGTTAATAAGTGTAAGATTAGGGGTGTTTAGACTCGGGGTACATGTTAGGGTGTTAGGTGCAGACTTAGAAAGTGTTTCCCCATAGGAAACAATGGGGCTGCGTTAGGAGCTGAACGCTGCTTTTTTGCAGGTGTTAGGTTTTTTTGCAGCCCAAACTTCCCCATTGTTTCCTATGGGGGAATCGTGCATGAGCACGTTTTTCCAGCTAGCCGCTACCATAAGCAACGCTGGTATTGAGAGTTGAAGTGGCGGTAAATATGCCTGTACGCTCCATTTTTGGAGCCTAACGCAGCCCTTCAGAGAACTCTAAATACCAGCGTTGTTTAGAAGCAGCGCTAGAAAAAAAAGACGCGTAGCTAACGCACCCCTTTGGCCGCAAAACTCTAAATCTAGGTGATAGTTCCCTGCATTAAAAACAGAAGGAACAATGACTCCTAATAGCTGTCTGTCTGGGCGAAAAGTAATCACAGTCAAACAGGTTACAGTAAAAGTTGCAACAATTCAAATTTACATTTCTTAAATTCTATAGCAAGTTGTACCACATGGTTGAAACCAGACAAGACTTATATATGCATTTAGCTCTGTTATATCGGCGGCTACTTCTCAAGCTCATTTACCAAACTGATCTATTCTAGTGCTAGATTACGAGTGAAGTGCAAAAGTTTGTGCCCGAGCGTTAAGGGGTATATCGCTAGGGTTTGCGCTCATAAGGCTTACCGCTCTTATTACAGTTTAAAGTAAACATGTTCACGTGAGCGCAATTGCCATTTACGCTAGAATCATTACTGCGACTTCAGAGCTCTGGTTAACTGTTTCGCAAAACATAAAAGTTGCACAAAACACATCAAAATACATTACAAAATACCCTTACATATATATATATATATATAAACACATAAATACATATAGATATATATAAAAACATAAATACATATATATATATATATATACATATAAACACATAAATACATATATATATACATATAAACACATAAATACATATATATATATATATATATATATATAAACACATAAATACATATATATATATATACATATAAACACATAAATACATATATATATACATATAAAAACATAAATACATATATATATACATATAAACACATAAATACATATATATATATATATATATATATATAAACACATAAATACATATATATATACATATAAACACATAAATACATATATATACATATAAACACATAAATACATACATATACATATAAACACATAAATACATATATATATATATATATATATATATATATATATATATTTATACCTATATAAAATCATCTATACATATAGGTATAGATATATATTGTACCAAAAGTAAATATAGAAATATTTAATTATGAATAAATATAACATTTTCTGCTATGTGCAGAACATTAGAATATGAAATATTCATATTTTCCTTTTGTTTTTTCCCCACTTTTTTTCCTCTGTTGATTTCTATGGGGAATATGTGAAGCGCATGCAATATTCTAATGAGCGCAACCAAACAAGCGCAAAATTCTTAGTTCTAGTGCAATTAACTCTCAAGTAGAAGCATAATTTGCGCTTCACTCATAATGTGTTAAGATTGTATACATATCATACACTCTATAATGCATTTTTTTATGGGATGGGATGAAAGAAGTTAAGTTTTAGGCTGCATTTGAGACGTTTCTTCTTTAAATTCCTGGCTTAAACACTGTTTTTGTGTTATTAAAAAAAATATTACAATACTTTGTTTTTGATAAGTGACTGCTCCTTTGCTGAGTGGACCATCTTTTATGTGGGATTTTTGGTTTCACTCTAATTTGAATAGTGTTTGATGGATTTTTTTCCATGCAATTCATTTTTTTGTGTTAGTGAAGTCTAGGAAGCTGTCAAGTTATTCTATGTGACACACTGTTTGGGGTCTGTTGTCCAGATCACATTATATTCTGATTTAATATAGATTTGAAAACTATGTTTTAAGCATAAAAGTTACACGTCAAATGGATCATCTAAAAATTTAGAACAGTATGGTAGAAAATATGTTGAAGAAAACATAATGTCCCACTTACAGTCAACTATTAATAAAATAGAGAGCCAAAGGATTGGAGGGTTGGGAGAATATGTTCAGATCATGGCCTCTAGTTATCAACGTGTCTACTTTACCTGCCTTCGCCGGCCCAATACGCCAGCCTAAGCTCGCCTACCATCGCCGCCGCGGACCTGAAAAATCTCGCCAAAGTTATCAATAAATCTGTCAAAAAGCCGCGCACCAAGTATGGGGCGATGAGCAGCAGACTGTGATAGTTATCACTCATCCGATCTCGCTGCTCTTCGGCTTTTTGACAGGTTTATTGACAAGCTGTCACTAAGCACCCACATTAACTATAATGTTATATAGTTAATATAACATTATATATAATATTATATATATTAACTGTTCTACCCCCTATACCGGCGCCCCCGGAGCCCCCCGCAACTAAATAAAGTTATTAACCCCTAAACCGCCGCTCCTAGACCCGCCGCAACTATAATAAATGTATTAACGCCTAAACCGCCACTCCCGGAGCCCACCGCCACCTACATTATACCTAGTAACCCCTATCCTGCTCCCCCTATACCGCCGCCACCTATAATACATTTATTAACCCCTATCCTGCCGATACCGGACCCCGCCGCAACTAAATAAATTGTTTAACCCCTAAACCGCCGCTCCCGGACCCCGCCGCCACCTATATTAAACGTATTAACCCCTAATCTGCCCCCCCTACACTGTCACCACCTATAATAAATTTATTAACCCCTATCCTGCCCCCCCTACACCGCCGCAACTATAATAAAATTATTAACCCCTAAACCTAAGTCTAACCCTAACTCTAACACCCCCCTAACTTAAATATTAATTAAATACATCTAAATAAATGTAACTCTTATTAAATTAATTATTCCTATTTAAAACTAAATACTTACCTTTAAAATAAACCCTTATATAGCTACGATATAAATAATAATTTTATTGTAGCTATCTTAGGATTTATTTTTATTTTACAGGCAAATTTCAATTTATTTTAACTAGATACAATAACTATTAAATAGTTATTAACTATTTAATAGCTACCTAGTTAAAATAAAGAGAAATTAACCTGTAAAATAAAAACTAACCTAAGTTACAATTACACCTAACACTACACTATACTTAAATAAATTATTCCTATTTAAAACTAAATACTTACCTGTAAAATAAACCCTAAGATAGCTACAATGTAATTAATAATTACATTGTAGCTATCTTATGATTTATATTTATTTTACAGGTAACTTTGTATTTATTTTAGCTAGTTAGAATAGTTATTAAATAGTTATTAACTATTTAATAACTACCTAGCTAAAAGAAATACAAAATTACCTGTAAAATAAATCCTAACCTAAGTTACAATTAAACCTAACACTACACTATCATTAAATAAATTAAATAAATTACCTACAAATAACTACAATAAAATACAATTAAAAAAACTAACTAAAGTACAAAAAATAAAAAAAGCTAAGTTACACAAAATAAAAAAAATAAGTTACAAACAATTTAAAAAATACTTACCTGTAAAATAAACCCTAAGATAGCTACAATGTAATTAATAATTACATTGTAGCTATCTTAGGATTTATATTTATTTTACAGGTAAATTTGTATTTATTTTAGCTAGTTAGAATAGTTATTAAATAGTTATTAACTATTTAATAACTACCTACCTAAAAGAAATACAAAATTACCTGTAAAATAAATCCTAACCTAAGTTACAATTAAACCTAACACTACACTATCATTAAATAAATTAAATAAATTGCCTACAAATAACTACAATTAAATACAATTAAATAAACTAACTAAAGTACAACAAATAAAAAAAGCTGTTACAAAAAATTAAAAAATAAATTACAAACATTCAAAAAATATTACAACAATTTTAAGCTACTTACACCTAATCTAAGCCCCCTAATAAAATAACAAAGCCCCCCCAAATAAAAAAATGCCCTACCCTATTCTATATTAAAAAGTTACCAGCTCAATTACCTTACCAGCCCTTAAAAGGGCCTTTTGCGGGGCATGCCCCAAAGAAAACAGCTCTTTTGCCTGTAAACTAAAAATACAACCCCCCCAACATTAAAACCCACCACCCACACACCCCTACTCTAACCCAAACCCCCCTTAAATAAACCTAACACTACCCCCCTGAAGATCATCCTACCTTTAGCCATCTTCAGCCAGCCGACCACCGATGGAACCGAAGACGAGATTCGTAGCGGCAGAAGTCATCATCCAAGGGGCGCTGAAGAAGTCTTCCATCCGATTGAAGTCATCATCCAGGTGGCGTCTTCAATCTTCATCAGATTGAGCTTGCATTCAATTGGCTGATAGGGACAGCCAATAGAATGCAAACTCAATCTGATTGGCTGATTGGATCAGCCAATCAGATTTTTCCTACCTTAATTCCGATTGGCTGATAGAATCCTATCAGTCAATCGAAATTCGAGGGATGCCATCTTGGATGACGTCACTTAACCCCTTAAGGACCAAGGCCATTTTTCAATTTCTTTCCCTTAAAGGGTCAGTAAACCATAAAAAAATGTTATATAATTCTGCACATAGTGCAGAATTATATAACATTACATTAGCCAAACTTTTTAAATCATAATATTGCCTTTTTATTTTTAAAAAATATCGCCGTTTTACAGACCCGCTCTCTGGGCTCTGCTGAGCGGGTCTGTTGTTTTTACTGAGCGCATCGGGCCAGCTGTATAGTCACAGCCCGGCCCGACCGCGCCATTAGACACAATGCAGCTCGCTCCTGCTGTCAGACAGAGCAGGAGCGAGCTGCATTGTGTCTAATGGCGCGGTCGGGCCGGGCTGTGACTATACAGCTGGCCCGATGCGCTCAGTAAAAACAACAGACCCGCTCAGCAGAGCCCAGAGAGCGGGTCTGTAAAACGGCAATATTTTTTAAAAATAAAAAGGCAATATTATGATTTAAAAAGTTTGGCTAATGTAATGTTATATAATTCTGCACTATGTGCAGAATTATATAACATTTTTTTTAAGGTTTACTGTCCCTTTAAGGACCAGGGCTATTTTTACATTTCTGCGGTGTTTGTGTTTAGCTGAAATTTTCCTCTTACTCATCTACTGTACACACACATATTATATACCGTTTTTCTCGCCATTAAATGGACTTTCTAAAGATACCATTATTTTCATCATATCTTTTAATTTATCATAAAAAAAATTATAAAATATGATGAAAAAATGGAAAAAACAAACTTTTTCTAACTTTGAACCCCAAAATCTGTTGCACATCTACAACCTCCAAAAAACACCCATGCTAAATAGTTTTTAAATTTTGTCCTGAGTTTAGAAGTACCCAATGTTTACATGTTCTTTGCTTTTTATGCAAGTTATAGGGCAATAAGTACAAGTAGCACTTCGCTATTCCCAAACCATTTTTTTTTTTTAAAATTAGCGCTAGTTACATTGGAACACTGATATATGTCTGGAATCCCTGAATATCCCTTGACATGTATATATTTTTTTTTAGTAGACATCCCAAAGTATTGATCTAGGCCCATTTTGGTATAGTTCATGCCACCATTTCACTGCTAAATGCGATCAAATAAAAAAAATCGTTCACTTTTTCACTAACTTTTCCACAAATATTAGGTTTCTCACTGAAATTATTTACAAACAACTTGTGCAATAATGGCACAAATGGTTGTACATGCTTCTCTGGGATCCCCTTTGAAATAGCAGACATATATGGCTTTGCTTTTTGGTAATTAGAAGGCCGCTAAATGCCGCTGCGCACCACATTTGTATTAGGCCCAGCAGTGAAGGGGTTAATTAGGTAGCTTGTAGGGAGCTTGTAGGGATAATTTTAGCTTTAGTGTATTGTAATAGACAACCCAAAGTATTGATCTAGGCCAATTTTGATATATTTCATGCCACCATTTCACCGCCAAATGCGATCAAATAAAAAAAAATTGTTCACTTTTTCACTAACTTTGGGTTTCTCACTGAAATTATTTACAAACAGCTTGTTCAATTATGGCACAAATGGTTGTAAATGCTTCTCTGGGATCCCCTGTGTTCAGAAATAGCAGACATATATGGCTTTGGCATTGCTTTTTGGTAATTAGAAGGCCGCTAAATGCCGCTGCGCACCAAGCTTGTATTATGCCCAGCAGTGACGGGGTTAATTAGGTAGCTTGTAGGGAGCTTGAAGGGTTAATTTTAGCTTTAGTGTAGAAATCAGTCTCCCACCTAACACATCCCACCCCCTAATCCCTCCCAAACAGCTCTCTTCCCTCCCCCACCCCACAATTGTCCCCGCCATCTTAAGTACTGGCAGAAAGTCTGCCAGTACTAAAATAAAAGTTTTATTTTGTTTTTATTAATTATTAAAAAAAATATATATCATATTCTGCTCTGTAGGATCCCCCCTTAGCCCCCAACCTGCCTGATCCCCCCCAATGAGCTCTCTAACCCTCCCCCCATTAACTATTAGCCACCATTTTGGGTACTGGCAGCTGTCTGCCAGTACCCACTTTGCATAATAACTTTTTTTTATTTTTATAACCCTAACTTTTTCTGTAGTGTAGCTGCCCCCCTCCATACCCTACACCCTCCACCTCCCAGATCATTTCCTGATCACCCCCAGATCACTGCTCCTCCGCACCCACCACCCTCTCCCACCAAAAAAAACCCCAGCATTGCCAGCAACTGTCTCTCTTAGATTGCGGGTGCGCTCGCACGCGCACCCACCCCTCACCGTCAGTGCGCACTCCCGCGCATACCCAGCATAGAGTATAGCCGGAAGGAACTTCCCAAGTGATGGGCCGCCCACCCACCTCCCTTCAATGGCTCCCACCCACCAATGATCGGCACCATCACTGGCTGATGCAGGGAGGGCCACAGAGTGGCTCTCTCTGCATCGGTGTGCCTAAAAAGGTATTGCAGTGATGCCTCAATATTGAGGCATTACTACAATACCTTGAAAGCGGCTGGAAGCAATCAGGATCGCTTCCAGCCGCTTGAAACCCTTAACGACATACAGGGTACGTCTCTGGTCTTTAAAGACCAGTTTGTGTAAGACGTACCCTGTATGACATGCGTCGTTAAGGGGTTAAAGGAACCGTCATTCATCGTTCAGTCGTCGGTGGAAGAAGATGGCTCCGCGTAGGCTCGTCTGAAGATGGCTCCGCTCCAGATGGATGAAGATTGAAGACGCCGCCTGGATGATGACTTCAATCGGATGGAAGACTTATTCAGCGCCCCTTGGATGATGACTTCTGCTGCTCCGGATCTCCTCTTCGGTTCAATCTGTGGTCGGCTGGATGAAGACGGCTAAAGGTAGGATGATCTTCAGGGGGTAGTGTTAGGTTTATTTAAGGGGGGTTTGGGTTAGAGTAGGGGTATGTGGGTGGTGGGTTTTAATGTTGGGGGGGTTGTATTTTTAGTTTACAGGCAAAAGAGCTGTTTTCTTTGGGGCATGCCCCGCAAAAGGCCCTTTAAAGGGCTGGTAAGGTAATTGAGCTGGTAACTTTTTAATATAGAATAGGGTAGGGCATTTTTTTATTTTGGGAAGCTTTGTTATTTTATTAGGGGGCTTAGATTAGGTGTAAGTAGCTTAAAATTGTTGTAATATTTTTTAAATGTTTGTAACTTATTTTTTAATTTTTTGTAACAGCTTTTTTTATTTGTTGTACTTTAGTTAGTTTATTTAATTGTATTTAATTGTAGTTATTTGTAGGCAATTTATTTAATTTATTTAATGATAGTGTAGTGTTAGGTTTAATTGTAACTTAGGTTAGGATTTATTTTACAGGTAATTTTGTATTTCTTTTAGCTAGGTAGTTATTAAATAGTTACTATTTAATAACTATTTAATAACTATTCTAACTAGCTAAAATAAATACAAAGTTACCTGTAAAATAAATATAAATCCTAAGATAGCTACCATGTAATTATTAATTACATTGTAGCTATCTTAGGGTTTATTTTACAGGTAAGTATTTAGTTTTAAATAGGAATAATTTATTAAAGAATAGTGTAATGTTGGGTGTAATTGTAACTTAGGTTAGTTTTTATTTTACAGGTTAATTTCTCTTTATTTTAACTAGGTAGCTATTAAATAGTTAATAACTATTTAATAGCTATTGTACCTAGTTAAAATAAATTGAAATTTGCCTGTAAAATAAAAATAAATCCTAAAATAGCTACAATAAAATTATTATTTATATTGTAGCTATATTAGGGTTTATTTTAAAGGTAAGTATTTAGTTTTAAATAGGAATAATTAATTTAATAAGAGTTACATTTATTTAGATGTATTTAATTAATATTTAAGTTAGGGGGGTGTTAGGGTTAGGGTTAGACTTAGGTTTAGGGGTTAATAATTTTATTATAGTTGCGGCGGTGTAGGGGGGGCAGGATAGGGGTTAATACATTTATTATAGGTTGCGGCGGTGTAGGGGGGGCAGGATAGGGGTTAATAAATGTATTATAGGTGGCGACGGTGTAGGGGGGGCAAATTAGGGGTTAATAAGTTTAATATAGGTGGCGGCGGGGTCCAGGAGCGGCGGTTTAGGGGTTAATACATTTATTATGGTTGCGGCGGTGTCCGGGAGTGTGGGTTTAGGGGTTAATAACTTTATTTAGTTGCGGCGGTGTAGGGGGGGACAGATTAGGGGTTAATATGTATAATGTAGCTTGCGGTGGGCTCCGGGTGTGGCGGTTTAGGGTGTAATACATTTATTTCGTTGCGGCGGTGTAGGGGGGACAGATTAGAGGTGTTTAGACTCAGGGTACATGTTAGGGTGTTAGGTGCAGACATCTCCCATAGGAATCAATGGGATGTCGGGCAGCAGCGAACATGAACTTTCGCTATGGTCAGACTCCCATTGATTCCTATGGGATCCGCTGCCTCCAGGGCGGCGGTTTGAAAACCAGGTACGCTGGGCCGGAAAAGTGCCGAGCGTACCTGCTAGTTTTTTGATAACTAGCAAAAGTAGTCAGATTGTGCCGAACTTGTGTGCGGAACATCTGGAGTGACGTAAGAATCAATCTGTGTCGGACTGAGTCCGGCGGATTGAAGCTTACGTCACAAAATTCTACTTTTGCCGGTGTAAAGGGCTTGATAACTAAGGCGAATCAGCCTCGCCACAAATACGCTGCGGAATTCCAGCGTATTTGAGGTTGATGGCTTTATAACTAGGGGCCCATGTTTCTACAACATATATACGTGGATCCATAGGGACATATTTATCAAAGCGTCAACTGAAAATACGCTTGAATACAAAAGGTTTGTGATCTTTTCTAGCCACAAAAACAAATGTTACCCACACAAAGTTTTTAAATAGCATTCTCTTTCCAAGTCATGTTTTGCAATGGTAATACTCTACATTATTCTTCAAATCACCTCACACATATTTTCCAAAGAAGGATAGCAAAAGACTGAAAACTGTTGCATGCAAAATACATTGAAAGGACTTTAAAATGGCATTCTGCATCCCACAAAGGATACCAAGAGACTGAAAATTGTTGCACACTAATTACATTCCAATATGTTCAAAATTGCATTCCCTTTATAAGTCGTTTGGCAATGTTACTACAACACATTATTCCTCAATTCACTTTTCTAATATTAACCACCAAAGGATAGCAAGACAATCAAAACTGTTGCATACCAAATACATGCAAAAAACATTTAAAATGGCATTCTACATCCCACCAAGGATAGCAAGAGACTGAAAACTGTTGCATACTAATTACATTCCAATATGTTCAAAATTGCATTCCCTTTATAAGTCGTTTGGCAATGTTACTACAACACATTATTCCTCAATTCACTTTTCTAATATTTACCAACAAAGGATAGCAAAACATTCAAAACTGTTGCATACCAAATATATGCAAAATACATTTAAAATGGCATTCTACATCCCACAAAGGATAGCAAGAGATTTAAAACTGTTGCACACTAATTGCATTTCATAATGTTCTACATTGCATTATCTTTCTAAGCCATGTTTGGCAATGTTAATACACCACATTGTTCTTTAAAGGGTCAGTAAACCTAAAAAATAATGTTATATAATTCTGCACATATTTAGGTGCTATAGCCATAAAAGCATTTTTTACAGTTTAATTTGCTAAAATACGGCGCTTTTACAGACCCGCTCTCTGCTGAGCGGGTCTGTAATATTCAGTCAGCGCTGTGACAGGAGCGAGCTGCACTTAGTCTTATGGCGCGGTCGGGCCGGGCTGTGACTATACAGCTGGCCCGATGCGCTGACTGAATATTACAGACCCTCTCAGCAGAGAGCAGAGAGCGGGTCTGTAAAAGCGCCGTATTTTAGCAAATTAAACTGTAAAAAATGCTTTTATGGCTATAGCACCTAAATAATGTTATATAATTCTGCACTATGTGCAGAATTATATAACATTATTTTTAGGTTTACTGTCCCTTTAATATGGTAGTCTGAAAATACATAATCACTCACCTTTTAAGTTATGATTTCATCTACAGCTAAATACTCATGTGTTGTGCATAAGTAATTAAGTTAATTGCACAAATAATACACCTGCATTTATTACAGCTGGTGAACGTACCTGGATGGTATAATTCAATACATATTAATCGTACAATGATGACGCATACACTTTGTGCTCGTCAAATGACGCGATAATACACTTTGTGCACGTCAAATGGCGCAATCATACAGAAATTCTGTCATTAATGTATTATGTAATGTGTGGCACATAACTTATTCAATCAATTACTGCAATCATTTACAGCTGTAGAACTTGGCATTATAAAAAGTGGTTTCAATCCACACACTTCATTTCATTATTATTTGGCAATGGGCTTACTGATCAGTCTAAACTTTGTCCTGTTTTTATGGAGACGCCAGCGGGTGCTGAGGGTTTTCCTGCCTAGGGTTGGTCTCCATGCCCTCAGTGATCGAGAGGTGATCAGTCGATTTCAACTCAATAGGGTTTCTATTGAGAGGCTCTATGTCGAAATCTAGGACTCCCTCGAACCACTCACTGCAAGGACTAGGGCAATCCCTGGAAAATGATGCAAGGGGAGTCCAAGCTCGAGAAGACTATATTTAGGCGTTTTTTGTACAATAATGATGTCATTACTGACAGTGCAACATACAATATTTTTATTTCTACAATATTACTTTACACTATTGTTTTTCTTCCAAAAGCTGATATATTTTGGAAGTTTTTAGCAATTATTGTCATTTAAATATTTCCAAAATGATATTGTATATCACTGTCTTGTTATTGATTACAAGTGGTTCATTTTGTCTATCTTGCAATTTGTTCCTTGTAAAGGTTTTTCAAAACAGATTTTTAAATAAATATATTTAAATATTTTTTTTTGTGTACACTTGACTCTGTTTTTCATTTTTAAGTTATACAAATACACTTTTTAACTCTGTGTTTGCCTTCTACCTATGCTTTTACAAACTGCCCCCTTATTTCAGTTCTTTTGACAGACATGCATTTTAGCCAATCAGTGCTCACTCCAGGGTAACTTCACATGCATAAGCTCAATGTTACCTATATGAAACACATGAACTAATGCCCTCTAGTGGTCAAAATTAGAAAGTCCAGTACTCAATAGAAGGTTTATTTACCTGTGCACCCTTCACTTGTTCACAGTTTGTTGGATTGAGATCTTGCATTGTGTGCTTTTGGGGGACACAGGTTTTGGAAGGGACCTTGACGAGGTACCTGTGCTTGTCCCATTTGTCAAAATGCAGTAACTAACCCTTAATTTTTTATTTTAATCTTAGCTGAAAGATTGTGTGTGAGTGAGTTATGTACTTTCTCTGTGTGTTTTTTTTTTATAATTTCTTTTGTAATTTTCACTATTGTTCTTGCACCCAGGCCTGTATGTGCTTTAAGGGACAGTCAACACCAGATTTGTTGTTGTTTGAAAAGATAGATAATTCCTTTTATTACCCATTCCCCAGTTTTGCATAACCAACGCTGTTATATTTATATACTTTTTACCGCTGTGTTTAACTTGTATCTAAGCATTATCTGACAGCCCCCTGATCACATGACATTTTCTTTATTATCTATTGACTTTCATTTTAGACAATTAGTGCAGAATCTGACACAATCCACTGGCGTGATCACAATGTTATCTATATGGTTTACATGAACTAGCTCTCCCCTGTTGTGAAAAGCAAATAAAAACATGTGAAAAGAGGCAGCCTTCAACGGCTTAGAAATTGTCATGTGAGCCTTCCTAGGTTAAGAACACCAAGAGAACAAAGCAAAATTGCTGATTAAAGTAAATCGGAAAGTTGTTTAAGGAGAGATAGATAGAGAGAGAGAGAGAGAGAGGGAGAGAGAGAGATTTTTCAAATAAAGATAGCTGTAGAACAAATATAAATTGCTAATATTAGAAAACTGTATCTTTTCTTAGTATTGCATGCTCTATCTTAGTATTAAAATTAAATTTTTGTGTTCAGTATCCCTTTAATGAAAAAGGGATATTTTTTAAAATAAGGATACATGAAAATGAATAAATGTAAGCAATCTAATTAAATTTTAAATTACTTTACTATCACATGCTAGTTATGACTCCTGAAATTAAAATTATTGATTCATGTACCTTTTAATAGAAGTGAGTTGTTTATGCCAAACTCGGGACTATATAATGAATGTATTTTTTTTTTTAAACTTAAAAAAAAAATAGAAAATGGTGTAGATTGACCCTTTAAAAAGCAGAGAAAAGTATATCTTACCCATGCATTGAATTTGATCAACAAACATTTGTAACATTTTTATTATGTGAATAAAATAATAAACAAATTTATTAGGTCAGAATATAATGTATTTTTATATTCTGAAAAGAATAAAAAATATAATACAAATTCCATACATAATAATTTTTTTATATAAATTAGATTTTAAATAAATTGATATAAAAAACAAAAATAAACCTTCTAATCTTTAGCCCGCTTAGAGGCATGGGGAGACTGTGGGGGAGATCTCTCCATTGCTGACCGCCCATAAATGAGCATAAAAAGGTTGCTATTTAAATTCTGGTTGCCTTTGTCTGCCCTCTCCCAACGATTCAATTCACCCTGCTCTACAGCTACCCTGGCCCTGACTACAGCTAACATCTCCCTATCATAATTTAGCCTATCACTATCCCTCTGTCTTTGATATAAATCTCTTTGCCTCTCTAAATCTAATCTTTCACAATCCCTCTTCCTTTCATATACAAATCTTTCCCTCTCTAAATCTATTCTTTCTCTTTCTATTCTCAGTCTTTCCCTCTCTAAATCTAATCTTTCCCTTTCTACTTGAATGCCCCTCTCTAATATCTGCCCCTGTTACTCAACAGATAATCTCAATGCCCCATGCAACTCATGGTGATCAGCCCTGTACTGCCTGGCCAGATTTAAAATTTTACGAACTGCCTCATCATCATTAATTGGAAGCAGTTTGTGGCCAGGATCAGCATGGCCATGAGCTGCTGGGGCACAAGAAGCAGGTGCAGGAGGGGCACCAGGGTCCAGAGCAACTGTGTCTTCTGGGGCAAGAGGGGCAGCACAGATGAGAGCCTCTGTATCCGATGTTCCCTGGGAAATTCCCAGCTCCTGGAAATCCGGATATTGGTTCTCTCCCAGGGACTCGTCCTCCTCCTCCACAATTGCTCTCATCTCTCAAAGAAACCCGGCGATCTCCTCAGATACATTGTGTGCACTTCCAGTATCTAAAGAAATGGGAAAATACAAATATTATAATCACACGTAATGTAAAGTGAAAGATTAAAGGCATATGAAAGTAAACATATAGCTTACATGATTCATATCAAGATTATAAATGTAAGACACTGTATTTTAACATGCATGATTCCAATGGTTAAAATTATCTTAAAGGGATATTCCATCCAAGTTTTAAATCCAAATGAATGCATTTCATTTTTTAATAACAGCATTTTAATTTTTTCTATATACATGTAGTAACAAAAGTGCTTCTAATAAAAGCTATAGCTGTTTCAAAAGTGTTTTTAAGTATTCACTGTGCACCAGCATTTTCAACAGAGCACTTGTTAAGAGAACCAAAAGAGCTCTTTTTAACTTTTTCTAGACTCTGTTTCTTAATTACTGACATGATACAAGCCCCACTGATGCTGTGAGAAGCTTCTGTATTGAAAATGCTGTTGCGCTGAGAATATCTAGCTCCACATGGATGTGCATGTTTAATGTTACCAATAAAAAAGTTATGTTTTTAAATGAAGCATATATATATATATATATATATATATATATATATATATATACGATAATGGCGATGTTTGCAGAGGTTGAAAGGATATTCTATTAAAAATAGAAGGTTAATGATTGTGATAGGGCATGCAATTTGATGGAACTTTCTAAATAAATCCAATTAACATTTATGTTTGTTATCTTGTAAGATTTCTTTTAAGTGTACACTTAGGAGATGTTCTGTGTTTTGTTAAGCACACACACCTAGATTACAAGGTTTGCGATATAGAGGGTGCAAAACAAACGCAACAATAGTTGCATTATTTCACCCTCCATAGCGCTGCCATTACGAGTTTTTGAAAAGCCAGCTTGTGCGTGCGATATGGTTGCATTGAGCTCCATACCACACAGTGGGGCAAAAAAGTATTTAGTCAGCCACCAATTGATCTCGACCCCATAGAAAACCTTTGGAGGGAGTTAAAAGTCCATGTTGCCCAGCGACAGCCCCAAAACATCACTGCTCTAGAGGAGATCTGCATGCAGGAATAGGCCAACATACCAGCAACAGTGTGTGACAACCTTGTGAAGACTTACAGAAAATGTTTGACCTCTGTCATTGCCAACAAAAGATATATAACAAAGTATTGAGATGAACTTTTGATATTGACCAAATACTTATTTTCCACCATAATATGCAAATAAATTATTTCCAAATCAGACAATGTGATTGTCTGGATTTGTTTCCACATTTTGTCTCTCATAGTTGAGGTATATCTATGATGAAAATTACAGGCCTCTCTCATCTTCTTAAGTGGGAGAACTTGTACAATTGGTGGCTGACTAAATACTTTTTTGCCCCACTGTACAAGAGCTGCTTTGACATGCTCATGCACGCTTTCCCCATAGACATCAATGGGCAGAGAGTGTTAGAAAAAACCTAACGCCTGCAATCGCGGAATGAAAAGCTCCGTAACGCAGCCCTATTGATGTCTATGGGGAAAAAAAATTACATTTAAACCTAACACCCCAGCATAAACCACTAGAGTAAACTTCCCTAATCCACTGCCCCTGACATCGCCAACACCTACATAATGTTATTAACCCCTAATCTGCAGCTCCGAATATTGCTGACACCTAAATAAATCTATTAACGCCTAATCTGCCGCTCCAGTCTTCGCCGCCACTAAATAAAGTTATAAACCCCTAACCCTCTGGCCTTCCACATCACTACTATTAAATATACCTACTAACCCCTAAACCGCCAGTCCCCCACATCGAAACAACCTAAATTAAACTATATTTACCCCTAGACCTAATCTTAAACCTAACCCTAAACCTTAACCTAACACCCCTTAAGTTTAACATAATATAAAAAGACCTAAATTAAAGTTAAATAAAAAGAGAGAAGCGCTCAACCTGGGAACGAACAATAGCATAATAGCTTGTTCTATGGCTAGTTACCACCCAAGAAGCAGCCTCTTTTTGCTCAACATGTGCCTTTCACAGAGAAGAACTTTCCTGAAGCATATCAGTCTGATCCTGACTTCACAGTACAGTCCAGCCCCGAAATACCAGGCAATCCCTCCCTGAACAAGAGAAACAGCAAAACCCCAGACGTACGTTTTGGCCTATTGTGGGCCTCATCAGTGAGATGCAGCCATATCCCTCTAGGCACACTGAGCAACGGGTCCACGTCTGGATTCCCACATCACACTTAAGGAGACTTCCCTAAGTGTCATAATTTGCATAAATAAAAAAGGAGAAGCGCTCAACCTGGGAACTAAACTAAAGTTTAGTTAAATTAAAGTTACAATTATTAACTAAATAATACCTATTTAAAACTAAAAACAAACGGCTAGATTACGAGTTTTGTGGTAAGAGCGGCTCGGTGCTAACTTGCAAGTTATTGTCACCGCTCACCTCGCTATAGCGATGCTATTACAGGTTTGCAAAAACCCGGCGTTAGCAGGCAATATTGCAGCGTTGAGCAAAATTGAGCTCCATATCGCACTCAAATATCAGCGCTGCTTTGAGCTGATTTTACGTGCTCGTGCACGATTTCCCTATAGACATCAATGGGGAGAGCCGGCTAAAAAAAAGCCTAACACCTGCAATAAAGGAGCGTAAAGCTCCAAATTGCATTGATTCCTATGGGGAAACAAAAGTTATGTTTACACCTAACACCCTAACATAAACCTAGAGTCTAAACACCCCTTAATCTGCCGCCCCTAACATCACCGCCACCTACATTACACTTATTAACCCCTAATCTGCCGCCCCCGACATCGCCGACACCTACCTACACTTATTAACCCCTAACCTGCTGCCCCCAACATTGCCGCAACTTACAATACACTTATTAACCCCTAATCTGCCGCCTCTAACATCGCCGCCACCTACATTACACTTATTAACCCCTAATCTGCTGCCCCAACGTCACCGCCACTATACTAAAGTTATAAACCCCTAAACCTAACCCTAAGTGTAACCCTAACACCCACTAACTTTAATATAATTGAAATAAATCTAAATAAAAATTACTACCATTAAATAAATAATACCTATTTAAAACTAAATACTTACCTGTAAAATAAAACCTAAGATAGTTACAATATAACTAATAGTTACATTGTAGCTAGCTTAGGTTTTATTTTTATTTCACAGCTATGTTATTAACTATTTACTAAATACCTAGTTAAAATAAATACAAATTTACCTGTAAAATAAAACCTAACCTGAGTAACACTAACACCTAACCTTAAACTACAATTAAATAAATTACATTAATTAAATACAATTAACTAAATTACAAAAAAAAAAAACACTAAATTACACAAAATAAAAAAGAAATTATCAAATATTTAAACTAATTACACCTAATCTAATAGCCCTATCAAAATAAAAAAGCCCCCCCAAAATAAAAAACCTCCTAGCCTACAATAAACTACCAATGGCCCTAAAAAGGGCCTTTTGTGGGGCATTGGCCCAAAGAAATCAGCTCTTTTACCTGTAAAAAAATAATACAAACAACCCCCCAACAGTAAAACCCACCACCCACACAACCAAACCCCCCAAATAAAATCCTATCTAAAAAACCTAAGCTCTCCATTGCCCTGAAAATGGAAGCTCAATCCTATTGGCTGATTGGGTCAGCCAATAGGATTGAAGCTCAATCCTATTGGCTGATTGCATCAGCCAATAGGATTTTTTCACCTTTAATTCCGATTGGCTGATAGAATTCTATCAGCCAATCGGAATTCATGGGACGCCATCTTGGATGACGTCATTTAAAGGAGAATTCATTTTTGAAGAGCAGTGGAAAGAAGAGGATGCTCCGTGCCGGATGTCTTGAAGATGGAGCCGCTCCGCGTCGGAAGGATGAAGATATAAAATGCCGCCTGGATGAAGACTTCTGCCCACCTGGGGGACCACTTCTTGCTGCTTGGATGAAGACTTCTCCCGGCTTCGTTGAGGATGGATGTCCGGTCTTCAAAAATTGTAAGTGGATCTTCGGGGGATAGTGTTAGGTTTTTTTAAGGGTTTATTGGGTGGGTTTTATTTTTAGCTTAGGGTTTGGGCAGAAAAAGAGCTAAATGCCCTTTTAAGGGCAATGCTCATACAAATGCCCTTTTCAGGGCAATGGGGAGATTAGTTTTTTTTACATAGGATTTTATTTGGGGGGTTTGGTTGTGTGGGTGATGGGTTTTACTGTTGGGGGGTTGTTTGTATTTTTTTTTACAGGTAAAAGATCTGATTTATTTGGGGCAATGCCCTGCCAAAGGCCCCTTTTAAGGGCCATTGGTAGTTTATTGTAGGCTAGATTTTTTTTTTATTTGGCGGGGCTTTTTTATTTTGATATGGCTATTAGATTAGGTGTAATTAGTTTAAATATTTGATCATTTCTTTTTATTTTGTGTAATTTAGTGGGTTTTTTTTTTGTAATTTAGTTAATTGTATTTAATTAATGTAATTGATTTAATTGAAGTGTAAGGTTAGGTGTTAGTGTAACTCAGGATAGGTTTTGTTTTACAGGTAAATTTGTATTTATTTTAACTAGGTAGCTAGTAAATAGTTAATAACTATTTAGTAACTAGTCTACCTAGTTAAAATAAATACAAACTTGCCTGTGTAATAAAAATAAAACCTAAGATAGCTACAATGTAACTATTAGGCCCCTAAAAGATGGAGCCACCTGGATGAAGATGGAGCCGCTGGGATGAAGATCGTTCAAGCCGGACTTCAGCAACTGTGAGTACCTAAAGAGGGGTTAGGTCTTTTAAATAATTTTGGGTGTTTTTTTTTTTAGATTAGGGTTTGAGCAATCCTAAAAGAGCTGAATGCCCTTTTAAGGGCAAGAAAAAGAGCTGAATGCCCTTTTAAGGGCAATGTCCATACAAAAAATGCCCATTTCAGGGCAATGGGTAAATTAAGATTTTTTTAGAGTTAGGTTTGTTATTTTGTATTTTTTACAGGGAAAATAGCTGATTTCTTTAGGGCAATGTCCTACAAAGGCCCTTTAAGTGCTATTGGTAGTATATTGTAGGCTAGGGTTTGCTTTTTCTTTTGGGTGGGCTTTTTTATTTTGATAGGGCTATTCGATTAGGTGTTATTGCTTTTATCTTGGATAATTTCGTTTAATTTAGTATTTTTTATTTTTTATAATTTAGTATTTTAATTATTTTGCAACTGTAGATTTAATTTTTTTAGTAGTGTTAGTTTTTTTATGAGTAATTTAATTTATTTAACCCCTTAATGACCGGACCATTTTTCAATTTTCTTACCCTTAATGACAATGGCTATTTTTACATTTCTGCAGTGTTTGCGTTTAGCTGTAATTTTCCTCTTACTCGTTTACTGTACCCACACATATTATATACCGTTTTTCTCGTCATTAAATGGACTTTCTAAAGATACCATTATTTTCATCATATCTTATAATTTACTAAAAAAAAAATGATAAAATATTAGGAAAAAATGGAAAAAAAACACACTTTTTCTAACTTTGACCCCCAAAATCTGTTACACATCTACAATCACCAAAAAACACCCATGCTAAATAGCTTATAAATTTTGTCCTGAGTTTAGAAATACCCAATGTTTACATGTTCTTTGCTTTTTTTGCAATTTATGGGGCAATAAATACAAGTAGCACTTTGCTATTTCCAAACCACTTTTTTTCAAAATTAGCGCTAGTTACTTTGGAACCCTGATATCTGTCAGGAATATCTGAATATCCCTTGACATGTAAATATTTTGTTTTAGAAGACATCCCAAAGTATTGATCTAGGCCCATTTTGATATATTTCATGCCACCATTTCACCGCCAAATGCGATAAAAAAAAAAAAAGTTCACTTTTTCACAAATTTTGTCACAAACTTTAGGTTTCCCACTGAAATTATTTACAAACAGCTTCTGCAATTATGGCACAAATGGTTGTAAATGCTTCTCTGGGATCCCCTTTTTCAGAAATAACAGACTTATATGGCTTTGTGGTTGCTTTTTGGTAATTAGAAGGCCGCTAATTGCCGCTGCGCACCACACATGTTTTATGCCCAGGAGTGAAGGGGTTAATTAGGGAGCTTGTAGGGAGCTTGTAGGGTTAATTTTAGCTTTAGTGTAGTGTAGTAGACAACCCCAAGTATTGATCTAGGCCCATTTTGGTATATTTTATGCCACCATTTCACCGCCAAATGCGAGCAAATAAAAAAAAAAACTTTACATTTTTCACAATTTTAGGTTTCTCACTGAAATTATTTACAAACAGCTTGTGCAATTATGGCAGAAATTGTTGTAAAAGCTTCTCTGGGATCCCCTTTGTTCAGAAATAGCAGATTTATATGGCTTTGGCGTTGCTTTTTGGCAATTAGAAGGCCGCTAAATGCTGCTGCGCACAACAAGTGAATTATGCCCAGCAGTGAAGGGGTTAAATTAGGTAGCTTGTAGGGAGCTTGCAGGGTTAATTTTAGAGATCAGCCTCCCACCTGACACATCCCACCCCCTGATCCCTCCCAAACAGCTCTCTTCCCTCCCCCACCCCACAATTGTTACCGCCATCTTAAGTACTGGCAGAAAGTCTGCCAGTACTAAATAAAAGAGTTTTTTTTTTTTTTTAAATAAAAATTATAAAATATTTTAGTTGTGATGGACCCCTGCCTTAGCACCAACCTCCCTGATCCCCCCTCCAGCTCTCTAACCCTCTCCCCTACCTAATTACCGCCATCTTGGGTACTGCCAGCTGTCTGCCAGTACCCAGTTTGGCCCCACAAACCAAACTTATTTTAATTGTATTTATAACTGTTATTTGTGTTTATTTATTTCTGTAGTGTAGCAGCCCCCCCACAATATCCCCACCCCCTCCCCCTCACAGATCCTTTTAAATATAAAAAAAATAAAATAACTTTTTTTCCCCTTATTTTTTCATTGGTGTCAGTGTGGCTAATGTGCGCATGTGCACATGCATGCGCGCCCACGTGCACGCGCGCCCACATGCACATGCACACTCGTGCACGCCCGCGCATCGTGCACGCGCGCGCATCGTGCACGCGTGCGCACACGCTCCCTCCTCCCACCGGTCAGAGGCACCATCGGCACCATCACTACCGGTGCAGAGAGGGTCACAGAGTGGCTCTCTCTGCATCGGAGTCTTGTAAAGGGGTATTGCAGGATGCCTCCATATCGAGGCATCACTGCAATACCCTCAGAGCTGCTGGAAGTGATTGTGATCACTTCCAGCACTCTGTTAGACAACTGACGTACCAGGTACGTCCATTGTCATTAACTGATTGTTAATGCATGACGTACCTGGTACGTCAGTTGTCATTAAGGGGTTAATTGATAGTTGATAATTGAGTTATTTTAATTTTAGTCTAATAGTAATGTTAGTTTAATTTATAGTTTAAACTTAGGTTTTTTTCAATTTCACAGGTAAGTTTTTATTTATTTTAAGATATGGATCTTGTAATTTTAATTTAAAGTTAGGGTTTTTTTAGGTTTAGGGGTTGATAGTTTAATTTAGTTTTTGGTGATGTTGGGGATGGCGGTTTAGGGTTTAATAAGTTTATTTAGTGGTAGTGAAGTGGGAGGCCAGAGGTTTAGGGGTTACTAACTTTATTTAGTTGCTGCGATGTTGGGAAGGGGCGGAATAGGGGTTAAAATATTTAGTACAGTGTGGGCAATGTTGGGGTGCGGGGGAATAGGGGTTAATAACTTTAGTATAGTGGCGACGATGTCGGGGAGTGGCGGAATCAGGGTTAATAAATTTTATTAGTGTCGGCGATGTCTGGAGCAGCAGATTAGGGGTTAATACATTTAATATAGTGTCGACATTTTTTCAGAGTTAAAACACTAACACAAAACTCGTAATCTAGGTGATTGGAAGCACTTGATGATTGGTGTTTAAATGTAGCCAAATAATCATCAAGCAATACACAGGTGATGATCCAAACCTGTGATTCCTTCTAAGCTTAAGTTAATTTTCAAATAAAGATAATAATAGAAAGAAGAATATTTAAAGTGTCAGTAAACCTTAAAAATAATGTTATATAGTTCTGCACATAGTGCAGAATTATATAACATTATATTAGCGCAAACATTTTAAAACATAATTTCCCCTTTGAATTTTTTTAAAAAAACTGCTGTTTTACAGACCCGCTCTCTGTGATCTTCTGAGCGGGTCTGTTTTTTTCAAACAGCGCATCGGGCCAGCTGTATAGTCACAGCACAGCCCGACCGCGCCATAACACTAAGTGCAGCTCGCTCCTGCTGTCTGACAGAGCAGTAGCGAGCTGCACTTAGTGCTATGGCGCGGTCGGGCCGGGCTGTGACTATACAGCTGGCCTGATGCGCTGTTTGAAAAAAACAGACCCGCTCAGAAGATCACAGAGAGCGGGTCTGTAAAACAGCAGTTTTTTTTAAAAATTCAAAGGGTAAATTATGTTTTATAATGTTTGCGCTAATTAATGTCATATAATTCTGCACTATGTGCAGAATTATATAACATTATTTTTAAGGTTTACTGTCCCTTTAACAATAGGACAATTTTTTAATGGATATATAAAATGCATGGTCTATGTAAATGAGGAATCTTTCATGTTGACTAAACTATTCTTTGAGATACTATTAAATTACAGATTATATCAACGATCCATGAAATTTAACATTATTGTTACCATTTTAACTTTAAAATTATGGCATTGACTGTCCCTCTTACGTGAGCACACATAACATTAATGTTTGATCTTGTTTTTGTTACCTGTGGAGGAGATCGAAGATGTTGGAGGGTGTCCCAAAGCCCTTCATAACTCAGCTGAATTAAAAAATGTGTATACACAGAGTTAAAAATCAATTTACAATCATACGAGTAAGAGCATTTTAATTAAACAAAATCTAACATTAAAAAACATACCTGTTGTTCAGCCAATGCTTGCTGTTTCAGGGGTTCTGCACATAAGGTCAGGCTGTATAGCTGCTGAGGAGAAGCTGTGGCTGGACTCAGTATGGATACTGACGGCCAATGGTAGTGTCATCACCATCAGTGGAAGCAGCAGAAGGAGCACTGGTAGATGCTGGAAAACAGATAAATAAAAAATGAGTACAAATATTATTGCATATAATAATGTCAATAAAACAAAAGGCCTATAATTTCAATCAAAATAATTTGCAACATGAAGAACGCATGTAATAGAACTTTAATTACCTGCCAACTCGTCAATATCATGCCTGACCAAATCCAGACTGAGCGTCATATTTGCCCCCAACTTCTCCATCAGCTGAGTCTCGTATGAAGAAATCTCAGCTGTATACGGTTCACCACCGCCTTTAGTGCGTGCAGACTGCCTCTTCCTGACAAGCTTGGCCTTCAAGATTCTCTTGATTTCCGAGAACCTTTTTTTACAGTGCTCCACCGATTTCGCATGAGACACTGTCAGCTATTTCTCTCCAGATCTGTTGTTTTCTGGAGAGAGAGGTCTGTTGGGCTTTGGAACCAAAAATAAAATCATACGCCTAGATCACGAGTTTTGTCGGTAAGGCTGTGCGGAGCTAACAAGCCTTTTTTTCTTACCGCTCCCTTAAGACAACGCTGGTATTACGAGTTTTCTTTAAGCTGGCGTTAGCCTCAGAAAAGTGAGCGTTGAGCAAAATTTAGCTCCACATCTCACTTCGATACCAGCATTGCTTACGGTAGCGGTAAGCTGGCTAAACGTGCTCGTGCACAATTTCCCCATAGGAAACAATAGGGCTGAGCGGGCTGAAAAAAAAACACCTGCAAAAAAGCAACGTTCAGCTCCTAACGCAGCCCCATTGTTTCCTATGGGGAAATAAATGTTATGTCTGCACCTAACACCCTAACATGAACCCTGAGTCTAAACACCCTAATCTTAAACTTATTAACCCCTAATCTGCCGCCCCCGACATCGCCGACACCTGCATTATACTATTAACCCCTAATATGCTGCTGCCACCTACATTAATTACACCTACCTACTAATGAACCCCTAATCTGCTGCCCCTAACATCGCCGAACCCTACATTATATTTATTAACCCCTAATCTCCCCCCCAACGTCGCCGCAACTATATTAAATTAATTAAAAGCTAATCTGCCGCCGCCAACGTCGCCGCCACTAGTGATGTCGCGAATTGTTCACCGGTGAATAGTTCCCGGCGAACATAGCTTGTTCGCGTTCGCCGTGGCGGGCAAACATATGCGATGCTCGATCCGACCCCTATTCGTCATCATTGAGTAAACTTTTACCCTGTATCTCACAGTCTGCAGACACATTTCAGCCAATCAGCAGCAGACACTCCCTCCCAGACCCTCCCAGCTACTGGACAGCAGCCATTTTAGATTCATTCTGATCCTGCATTCTTAGTGAGAGGAGGGATAGTGTAGCTGCTGCTGATTTTATAGGGAAATTGATAGCTAGGCTAGAACATCAGTCTTTTTTTTTTTTTTTTTTGCCTGTGTAATTTTGACTGTGAAACATCAGTCTGCTAGTGTAATCTAATTGCAGTTGCCTGCCTGCCTGCCTGCCAGTGTGTGTGCCAGGCCCACTTGCCAACTAGTGCCACCACTCATATCTGTTGTAACAGTAGTGTAAATTTTGTAAAAAAAAACTTTTTTAACTGTGAAACATCAGCCTGCTAGTGTAATCTAATTGCAGTTGCCTGCCTGCCAGCGTGTGTGCCAGGCCCACTTGCTAAGTGCCACCACTCATATCTGTTGTAACAGTAGTGTAAATTTAAAAAAAAAAACTTTTTTGACTGTGAAACATCAGTCTGCTAGGGTAATCTAATTGCAGTTGCCTTCCTGCTAGCGTGTGTGCCAGGCCCACCTGCCCAGTGCCACCACTCCTATCTGGTGTAACAGTAGTGTAAATAATTAAAAAAAAAAAACTTTTTTGACTGTTAAACATCAGTCTGCTAGGGTAATTCTAATTGCAGTTGCCTGCCTGCCAACGTGTGTGCCCGGCCCACTTGCCCAGTGCCACCACTCATATCTGGTGTAAAAGTAGTGTAAATAATTTAAAAAAAAAAAACTTTTTTGACTGTGAAACATCAGTCTGCTAGTGTAATCTAATTGCAGTTGCTTGCCTGCTAGCATGTGTGCCAGGCCCACTTGCCCAGTGCCACCACTCATATCTGGTGTAACAGTAGTGTTAATTATTTTAAAATAAAAAACTTTTTTGACTGTGAAACATCAGTCTGCTAGTGTAATCTAATAGCAGTTGCCTGCCTGCCAACGTGTGTGCCTGGCCCACTTGCCCAGTGCCACCACTCATATCTGGTGTAACAGTAGTGTAAATAATTAAAAAAAAAAAACTTTTTGGACTGTGAAACATCAGTCTGCTAGTGTAATCTAATTGCAGTTGCCTGCCTGCTAGCGTGTGTGCCAGGCCTACTTGCCCAGTGCCACCACTCATACCTGGTGTAACAGTATTGTAAATAATTAAAAAAAAAAAATCTTTTTTGACTGTGAAACATCAGTCTGCTAGTGTAATCTAATTGCAGTTGCCTGCCTGCTAGCGTGTGTGCCAGGCCTACTTGCCCAGTGCCACCACTCATACCTGGTGTAACAGTATTGTAAATAATTAAAAAAAAAAAACTGTGAAACATCAGTCTGCTAGTGTAATCTAATTGCAGTTGCCTGCCTGCCAGTGTGTGTGCCAGGCCCACTTGCCCAGTGCCACCACTCATATCTGGTGGAACAGTAGTGTAAATAATTTAAAAAAAAAAACTTTTTTGACTGTGAAACATCAGTCTGCTTGTGTAATCTAATTGCAATTGCCTGCCTGCCAGCGTGTGTGCCAGGCTCACAGTGTATACTATGCCCACTTGCCCAGTGGCACCACTCATATCTTGTTTAATAGTAGTGTAAGTGTACATTTAACAAAATAAAAACTTTTTGGACTGTCAAACATCAGTCTGCTTTTTTGTGTCAGGCTCACAGCGTATACTGTGCCCACTTGCCCAGTGCCACTACTCATATCTTGTTTAATAGTAGTGTAAGTGTACATTTAAAAAAAAAATGACAGGCAGAGGCAGGCCACCCCGCAGGTGCCGTCGTGGTCGTGGTGCTGTGATTCCCATAGAATAATGCCCAGTGTTCAGAGGCCACGTCCCATGAACTCGAAAAGTTCTGAGGAGGACATAGTTGACTTTTTAACACAGGACACCCAATCTTCTATAGCTTCCGCTCCGAACCTTGACGCACCATCCTCCTCCAGCTTATCTTCGGGCACCTCTCAAGTTACCATCACTCGCCCGCCTGCCGCCACCACCAACACTAGCACCACAGCCACTTCACTTGATGTGTCAGAGGAGTTTTTTACACATCAGTTTGAAGAAATGAGTGATGCGCAACCATCATTGACAGAGGATGTAGATAACAGTGATATGTCTCAGTCAGGCAGCATTACAGACATGGATGTACGGTGTGATGATGATGATGTTGTACCCGCTGCTGCTTCCTTTGTTGATTTGTCAGATACAAGTGAAGCGGTTGATGATGACGATGCATCCGTGGATGTCACGTGAGTGCCCGCTAGAAGAGAAGAAGAACAGGGGGAAAGTTCAGATGGGGAGACAGAGAGGAGGATACGAGTTGGAAGCAGGGGGAGGTCGTCGCAAGGAGCTAGTGGCACAGTCAGACAGCATGCATCGGCACCCGGGGTCAGCCAGACAGCACGCCAATCAACGTATGCTGTTGCCACCACCAGAATGCTGTCATCACAGAGCTCAGCAGTGTGGCATTTTTTTTGTGTGTCTGCCTCTGACAACAGTGATGCCATTTGCAACCTGTGCCAAAAGAAACTGAGTCGTGGGAAGTGCAACACCCACCTAGGTACAACTACTTTGCAAAAGCACATGATCGCACATCACAAACGCCTATGGGATCAACACATGAGTAGAAGCAGCACACAAACTCAAAGCCGCAATCCTCCTACTGGTCCAGCATCTTCAGCCACGTCAACCACTGCTGTCCACCTTGCTCCCTCTCAACCATCCGCCACTCTGTCTCTCTTCCGGAGCAGTTCCTGCTCATCTGCCCACAGTCAGGTGTCTGTCAAGGACATGTTTGAGCGTAAGAAGCTAATGTCACAAAGTCACCCCCTTGCCCGGCGTCTGACAGCTGGCTTGTCTGAACTCTTAGCCCGCCAGCTTTTACCATACAAGCTGGTGGAGTCTGAGGCGTTCAAAAAATTTGTAGCTATTGGGACACCGCAGTGTAAGGTACCCGGCCGAAATTTATTTTCTCAAAAGGCAATCCCCAACCTGTACTCGATTGTGCGAAAGGAAGTAATGGCATGTCTGGCACACAGTGTTGGGGCAAGGGTCCATCTGACCACTGATAGCTGGTCTGCAAAGCATGGTCAGGGCAGGTACATCACCTACACTGCACATTGGGTAAACCTGCTGACGGCTGACAAGCATGGAATGCCTGGCTCTGCAGAGGAGGAGTTGGTGACACCGCCAAGACTTGCAGGCAGGCCTGCTGCCACCTCCTCTACTCCTCCTACTCCATCCTCTTCCATAACCTCCTCGGCTGAGTCCTCTTCTGCTGCTGCGTCTTGCTCCACATCAACGGCACTCCCCCAGCTACGCAGGTACTATTCCACATCCCGGATACGTCAGTGTCATGCCGTCTTGGGGTTGACTTGCCTGAAAGCAGAGAGTCACACCGGACCAGCACTCCAATCCACCCTGAACGCACAGGTTGATCAGTGGCTGACTCCACACCAACTGGAGATCAGCAAAGTGGTTTCTGACAACGGAAGTAATTTGGTGGCGGCATTGAATTTGAGCAAGTTGACACATGTGCCGTGCATGGCACATGTGTTTAATCTGATAGTACAACGCTTTGTGCATAAGTACCCAGGCTTACAGGACGTCCTGAAGCAGGTCAGGAAGGTGTGTGGCCATTTGAGGCATTCCTACACGGCCATGGCGCACTTTTCCGATATCCAGCGGCGAAACAACATGCCAGTGAGGCGCTTGATTTGCGACAGCCCGACACGTTGGAATTCAACACTCCTAATGTTCGACCGCCTGCTCCAACAAGAAAAAGCCGTTTATGAGTATTTGTATGACTGGAGTGCTCATGAGCAATGCCTGTAGGCTCATGCGTCCTTTTGAGGAGGTGACAAACCTAGTCAGTCGCACCGAAGGCACCATCAGTGACATCATACCATTTTTTTTCTTCCTGGAGTGTGCCCTGTGAAGAGTACTGGATCAAGCCGTAGATGAGCGTGAAGAGGAAGAGGAAGAGTTGTGGTCTCCATCACCACCAGAAACAGCCTTATCAGCATTGGTTGCTGGACCTGCGGCAACTCTGGAAGAGGATTGTGAGGAAGAGGAGTCAGAGGAGGAATGTGGCTTTGAGGAGGAGGAGGAAGACCAACCACAACAGGCATCCCAGGGTGCTCTTTGTCACCCATCTGTTACCCGTGGTGTTGTACGTTGCTGGGGGGAAGAAGATACCTTCAGTGACATCACTGAGGATGAGGAACGGGACATGAGTAGCTCGGCATCCAACCTTGTGCAAATGGGGTCTTTCATGCTGTCGTGCCTGTTGAGGGACCCTCGTATAAAAAAGCTGAAGGAGAACGACCTGTACTGGGTGTCCACGCTACTAGACCCCCGGTATAAGCATAAAGTGCCAGAAATGTTACCGAATTACAACAAGTCGGAAAGGATGCAGCATTTCCAAAATAAATCAAAAAGTATGCTTTACACAGCGTATAAGGGTGATGTCACAGCACAACGTGAATCTAACAGGGGAAGAGCTGAAAGTAATCCTCCGACTCCCATGACCACGCCGGCAAGGACAGGACGCTTTACAGACATGTTGTTGATGGAGGACATGCAGAGCTTTTTAACTCATATGCATCGCCACAGCCCTTCGGGGGCCACCCTCAGAGAACGACTCGACCGACAGGTAGCAGACTACCTCGCCTTAACTGCAGATCTTGACACTCTGAGGAGCGATGAACCCCTTGACTACTGGGTGTGCAGGCTTGACCTGTGGCCTGAGCTATCCCAATTTGCAATAGAACTTCTGGCCTGCCCCACTTCAAGTGTCCTGTCAGAAAGGACCTTCAGTGAATGATCTGACTTCCTGTTAGGGGGCGTGACTGATGGCCGCAAGGTGCATGGCGGTGGTTAGCTCAATTGTTTAACACGCTATCCCCCCTCTGTTCACCCTATAGCCCCGGGTTCCTGTGGTTTGGTTGGGGCTGTGGCAAGTGAAATCTGCCGGAGTTGGAAGTCTTGGAAGCCAACTGGCTAGCGGTGTGCCCGCACAACCTGTCGCAAACTAAATCTAGCTGCAGTACATATAAAGTGTGCACAGATGGGAGAAGGAGAATCTACATAATTTTTTAAGCACGGGACTAACTGGATAAGAGTGTTATTACCACATCCTGCGAACAAATTGTGCCAACCTAAAAGCAGAAAAGATTTAAGCTGAGGAGCATCGCAAGTGTTAACCTACCTGTGCTGGGAGCCCTGAGGCGCTGTGTTGCCGGAAGCCGACCGGAGGCCCACCAACGCGGGGGCTGCTGACGTACCGCGGAAGGATCTGCAGGCAGTGCAACGTGGTGAGGGGCCGGAAAAACGCTGCGCACCTGGTTGCGAGAGCACGGCCCGGCATCTGAGTCGACCGTACTCCCTGGAAAGATTTGGTGACGGGTCCCCTGGTGGACTCGTAGTGGTAAAGGCACAAGGGTTGGAAACTCTGAAGGTGTCCGGGATGGTGCTGCATAGACCGCAAGTATACATGACAAGCTACGCTTGCTAAAGTGTGAAAGCATTGTTCCTATTTAGTGGAGTTAAAAAATGAAAAAAAAAAACGCTGCTAAAGGAAAACAGAAAAAGAGAAAAGGATATCTAGTGCCCTGTATTGTTGGCTTATTTAGTACACTGGATTAAAATAAGTGGCAAATACACTTAATCATCTTTCATGGCCACAACCAGTGGTTAATATATTTGATTATTATACGGGACTATAACAAGTGGCAGATATACTTAATCTGGAACATTTTGTCCTCTCTCCAGTGGACTGAATAATATAACAGAGTTTCCTGCTTTTATCTCTGTAGAAAGACTGGTTGCTTATTCCTAAGTTATTATTAGCAAATAATATACTAAGTCACATTCTAAGAGATTTCACTCAAATATGTCGTTTCAGTAGATCTATGTTATGCATTGTGTTTAAGTTGTCTATGTTTAATATCAGAGATTTAGACACAACTTCATGGTATATTAGCAAAGGATAAGTAGGTCTAAACTAGTATAAATCTTTATTAAAGTTTATTAAAAGGGGGCATAACGGATAACAACTGAATGTAACAAAGAAATGGTTATGGTCTGAAGAGAATTATTGTAAACGATAGCGAAATTACTCCTGAGGCTGGTATCAGAGGAGAAAAGTCTAGCTATTGTGTTTTGTATATCCAACTACAAGTATATTAGTTGGCGATGTCTATTTGTGTCCTGGTATTGTATGGTTCTTTTTTGTACTAGCCAAGTTTAATGGTGTTTTTCCCATAACACAAATACTGATTTTTTTGTAAAAAGTAAGTACAGGCCACCACATATGCCTGTAATCACAGGGTTCAGCACACTTTAGTAAAAAAGGAAAAAGAGGAAAAGAAGAAAGGAGTAGAAGGAGAGGGGAGGGGAGAGAGAGAGGAGAGAGGAGAGAGGGAGAGAGGGAAGAAGGAAAGAAAGGGAAAGAAGAAAAAAAAGAAAAAGAAAAAGAAAAAAGTTTTTTTTTGTTTTTTTTGTGTCCTCACTGGACAAATCTATCATTATATTTTTGCTAGCTTCATCTAAAACAGTACACTATTATTTTTGTTTGCACATATAAGTTGTTTTTTCACTTTTTCTTTTCACTTATTATATTTCTTTATTCACTAAAATGTAAGAATTTTTTGAGCACACTCAATGGAAAAATTCATTAGTCAAACTAAAACCAACTCCCCAAAAATGCCGGCTAAATCTAAAGATAAAAAGAATAAAATGGCAGATAACAGTATTGACAACATAACAGATGTAGCTCCTCTAGTAATATATACTCAGTCTCTAATTGGCCAGCTATCAGCTATTTTTTCACCTCAGTTTGATTCTATCAAAAAAGAATTAGGAATTATTGCAGCTGAGATAGGGAACTTTCCCAGGAAATCAAGCAGTTTGCTATTAGATTAACGGAGGCAGAAGAAAGGATCTCCACATTGGAAGATCAGGTAAATGTTCAGCAATTGACTTTACAGAAGCAAGAAGATAAACTAAATAATGTGCAATTGCGCCTGGAGGACCTTGAGGATCGCTCCAGGCGCAATAATATTAGGATTATTGGCCTTCCGGAACTTCCGGAGTTTGAGGATCTCATAACTTTCACCTCCACAACCCTACCCCAGGCCCTAGGTGTGCCAACCCATTTGTTACCGTTGGTCGTGGAGAGGGCGCACAGGGTAGGCCCCAGAAGGGTCATGGGCAATGGGGTGATGAGATCAATGATGATTATCTTCAAGCTCCTGAGGTTCCAGGATAAGACAGAATTATTAAATCTATTCAAAAAAAAAAAAAAAGTGACCCGGTAGTATTTGGTAACAACAAGATCTTGTTGTTCCAGGATTTTTCTGGTGAGACCTCAGCTAAGAGAAAGGCCATTGCCCCGTATTGCACGCAGTTAATAAATAAAGGTATAGAGGCCTGGCTGGTATACCCGGCTAAGATTGTAATCCAGGATAAGCACAATAGGCAGACATTTAACACGAGTGCAGAGGTTACAGAATTTTTAAAGACTATAGGATAAAGATGCAATGTAAATATCAAGGGTTGATTACTGTAATAATAATATGTTAGTGGTGAACTGCAGTTCATTTTTGGACCAATGGTGTCCAAATGGACTGTTTACGGTTGTTTGCGGTGCGTTAAACAGGGAGTTTGGTCTGTCACTGTGAAGCGGGCGTAACCCTTACACTACCTGATTGATACAACATCATACCTGATGTTTTAAAGCACGTTATTCCAAACAATTTAGGAATGTTAGGTGATTTATGCCCTTTATGGATTAAAACCGGACTCTGCATCAACTATGTCATTTTCCGTGGGAGTTTTGCCATGGATCCCCCTCTGGCATGCCACAGTCCAGGTATTAGTCCCCTTGAAACAACTTTTCCATCACTATTGTGGCCAGAAAGAGTCCCTGTGGGTTTTAAAATTCGCCTGCCTATTGAAGTCAATGGCGGTTCACCCGGTTCGCCTGTTCGTGAACAGTTGCGGAATTTCGAGTCCGCCGTTCGCGAACTGAAAATTTACAGTTCACGACATCACTAGCCGCCACTATAATAAAGTTATTAACCCCTAAACCTAAGTCTAACCCTAACACCCCCTAATTTAAAAATAATTTAAATAAATCTAAATAAAATAACTACAATTAAATAAATTATTCCTATTTAAAACTAAATACTTAACGATAAAATAAACCATAAGATAGCTGCAATATAACTAATAGTTACATTGTAGCTAGCTTATGATTTATTTTTATTTTACACTCAACTTTGTATTTATTTTAACTAGGTACAATAGTTATTAAATAGTTATTAACTATTTAATAACTACCTAGCTAAAATAAGTACAAAATTACCTAGCTTAAAATAAGTACAAAAATCCGATTGGCTGATGCTATCAGCCAATTGGATTTTTCCTACCTTAATTCCGATTGGCTGATAGAATCCTATCATCCAATCGAAATTCGAGGGACGCCATCTTGGATGACGTCATTTAAAGGAACGTTCATTCTTTGTTACCATTTCGATTGAAGAGGATGCTCCGTGTCGGCTGGATGGAAGATGGACCCGCTCCGCGCCGGAAGGATGAAGATAGAAGATGCAGCCTGGATGAAGCCTTCTGCCGTCTGGAGGACCTCTTCTGCCCCGATCAGATGAAGACTTTGGACCCTCTGGAGGACCACTTGTGCCCGGCTGGCTGAAGACGGCTCAAGGTAGGGTGATCTTCAGGGAGGTAGTGTTAGGTTTTTATTAAGGGGGGATTGGGTGGGTTTCAGAGTAAGGGTGTGTGGGTGGTGGGTTGTAATGTTGGGGGGGGTATTTTTTTTTTTTTTACAGGTAAAATAGCTGATTACTTTGGGGCAATGCCCCGCAAAAGGCCCTTTTAAGGGCTATTTGTAATTTAGAATAGGTTAGGGAATTTTATTATTTTGGGGGGCTTTTTTATTTTATTAGGGGGATTAGATTAGGTGTAATTAGTTTAAAATTCTTGTAATTCTTTTTTTATTTTCTGTAATTTAGTGGGGGGGGGGGGTTTCCGTAATTTAGTTTATTTAATTTAATTGTAATTAGTTTAATTTAATTTTGTTAATTTATTTATTTATAGAGTAGTGTTAGGTGTAATTGTAACTTAGGTTAGGATTTCTTTTACAGGTAATTTTGTATTTATTTTAGCTAGCTAGTTATTAAATAGTTAATAACTATTTAATAACTATTGTACCTAGTTAAAATAAATACAAAGCTGTCTGTAAAATAAAGATAAATCCTAAAATAGCTATAATGTAACTATTAGTTATATTGTAGCTATATTAGGGTTTATTTTATCGGTAAGTATTTAGTTTTAAACAGGAATCATTTATTTAATTGTAGTAAATTTATTTTGTTTAATTTAAATTATATTTAAGTTAGGGGGTTTAGACTTAGGGTTAGACTTAAGTTTAGGGGTTAATAAATTTATTATAGTAGCTTCGACGTTGGGGTCGGCAGATTAGGGGTTAATAAATGTAGATAGGTGTCGGCGATGCTAGGGACGGCAGATTAGGGGTTAATAAAATTTAACAAGTGTTTGCGAGGCGGGAGTGCGGTGGTTTAGGGGTTTATACATTTGTTAAAGTGGCGGCGATGTCCGGTCGGCAGATTAGGGGTTAATAATTGTAGGTAGGTGTCGGTGACGTTGGGGGCAGAAGATTAGGGTTAATAAATATAATGTAGGTGTCGGCGATGTTAGGGGCAGCAGATTAGGGGTTCATAGGTATAATGTAGGTGGCAGCGATGTCCGGTCGGCAGATTTGGGGTTAAAACAAATTATTATAGTGTTTGCAATGTGGGGGGGCCTCGGTTTAGGGGTTAATAGGAAGTTTATGGGTGTTAGTGTACTTTGTTGCACTTTAGTTAAGAGCTTTATGTTCAGTATGTTCCGGCGTTAGCCCATAAAACTCTTAACTACTGACTTTTAAATGCGGTAGGAGTCTTGGAGGTAGAGTCTGTACCGCTCACTTCTTCCAAGACTTGTAATACCAGCGTTAGGCAAATCCCATTAAAAAGATAGGATACACAATTTACATAAGGGGATTTGTGGTAGCCTCGAGTCGCGGAAGAAAAGTGAGCGGTATACCTGTACTCGCCTGATTTTTTACCAGCGGGCGGTAAAAAGCAGCGTTAGCACACCTTAACGCTGCTTTTTAAGGCTATCACCAAACTCGTGATCTAGCCGATAGTTAGCCAAAACCTTCGTAACTAGAACTCTGTTCTATTCAAAATTTAACTGTATATTGTGCCCGGATTTTGTTTTACCAGTCTCCACAAACGCCATATACAGTCCAATAAATAATATACAAGAAAGCTGCACAAAGAAAACAATTACTTTTACTCAGCTCACACATACAAGCTAAGTAAGAAACACGTATTAGAATCCATTGTCATTCCCCTTTTATAGTTAGTCAATTTGTAAACAATCAGCCGTTAACAATTATACAATCATCAATTACATTTTTTTTACAGTATTAGCTTTATTGACGCAGTTATTCAATTCTTTTAGTACATCCTATTCATAAGGCCATCATTGGTGACGCATATAATATTAAATGTTCAGATAAGTGATTTTTAAAATGAACTTGTTTTTTTAATAAAATTATTATCCTATGATATAAAAAGCCAAATGTGTTTGTCCGAAGCTGTCATGCGCAGTAGAGACAGCACGAGGACAAACATACCTGGCCTTTGAGTCCCTAGCAGCAGCTGATCTGCGGCAGAAGTGTGCATGACATGATACAGAGAGAGAGGAGGGGAGAGAGATAGAGAGGAAGGGAGAGAGAAAGAGGGGAGAGAGAGAGAGGGGAGAGAGAGAGAGAGGGGGGAGATAGAGAGGGGAGAGAGAGAGAGGGGGGGGAGAGAGAGAGAGGGGGAAGAGAGAGAGAGAGGGGGAAGAGAGAGGGGGGGAGAGAGAGGGGTGGGGGAGAGAGAGGGGTGGGGGAGAAAGAGGGGTGGGGAGAGAGAGAGGGGAGAGCAAGGGGGGGAGAGAGAGCAAAATAGAGGGGGGGAGAGAGCGCAAAAGAGAGGGGGAGAGAGCGAGCACAAAAGAGAGGGGGAGAGAGAGAGCGCAAAAGAGAGGGGGAGGGAGAGCGCAAAAGAGAGGGGGGAGAGAGCGCAAAAGAGAGGGGGAGAGAGAGAGCACAAAAGAGGGGGGAGAGAGAGCACAAAAGAGAGGGGGAGAGAGAGAGCGCAAAAGAGAGGGGGAGAAAGAGCGCAAGAGAGAGGGGGGAGAGAGAGAGAACACAAAAGAGGGGGGAGAGAGTGCAAAAGAGAGGGGAGAGAGAGCACAAAAGAGATGGGGGAGAGAGAGCGCAAAAGAGATGGAGGAGAGAGAGAGCGCAAAAGAGTGGGGGAGAGAGAGAGCACAAAAGAGTGGGGGAGAGAGAGAGCACAAAAGAGAAGGGGAGAGAGAGAGCGCAAAAGAGAGGGGGAGAGAGAGAGAACACAAAAGAGGGGGGGAGCTCAAAAGAGAGGGGAGAGAGAGAGAGGGGGAAGAGAGCACAAAAGAGATGGGGAGAGAGCACAAAAGAGTGGGGGAGAGAGAGAGCAGAAAAGAGAAGGCGAGAGAGAGAGCGCAAAAGAGAGGGGGGAGAGAGAGAGAACACAAAAGAGGGGGGAGCTCAAAAGAGAGGGGAGAGAGAGAGAGGGGGAAGAGAGCACAAAATAGATGGGGAGAGAGCACAAAAGAGTGGGGGAGAGAGAGAGAGCACAAAAGAGGGGGGAGAGAGAGAGCGCAAAAGAGAGGGGGGAGAGAGAACGCAAAAAAGGGTGGAGAGAGAGCGCAAAAGAGTGGAGAGAGAGAGCGCAAAAGAGAGGGGGGAGAGAGAGCACAAAAGAAATGGAGGAGAGAGAGCGCAAAAGAGATTGAGGAGAGAGAGAGCGCAAAAGAGTAGGGGAGATAGAGAGCACAAAAGAGTGGGGAAGAGTGAGAGCACAAAAGAGAGGGGGAGAGAGAGAGCGCAAAAGAGAGGGGGGGGAGAGAGAGAGCGCAAAAGAGAGGGGGGAGAGAGAGAACGCAAAAGAGGGGGGAGAGAGCGCAAAAGAGAGGGGAGAGAGAGAGAGAGGGGGGAGATAGCGCAAAAGAGATGGGGGAGATAGAGAGCGCAAAAGAGAGGGGGAGAGATAGCGCGCAAAAGAGAGGGGGGAGAGAGAGAGCACAAAAGAGAGGGGGAGAGAGAGCACAAAAGAGGGGGGGAGAGAGCACAAAAGAGAGGGGGGGAGCACAAAAGAGAGGGGGAGAGAGAGGCAAAAGAGATGGGGGGAGAGAGTGCAAAAGAGAAGGGGGAGAGAGCACAAAAGAGAGGGGAGAGAGCGCAAAAGAGAGGGGGAGAGAGAGAGCGCAAAAGAGAGGGGAGAGAGAGAGCACAAAAGAGAGGGGTTAGAGAGAGAGCACAAAAGAGAGGGGAGAGAGAGAGAGGGGGGAGAGAGCACAAAAGAGATGGGGGAGAGAGAGCGCAAAAGAGATGGAGAAGAGAGAGAGCGCAAAAGAGAGGGGGAGAGAGAGAGAGCACAAAAAAGAGGGGGGAGAGAGAGAGCGCAAAAGAGAGGGGGGAGAGAGAGAGAGCTCAAAAGAGGGGGGAGAGAGAGAGCTCAAAAGAGAGGGGGGAGAGAGAGAGAGCTCAAAAGAGGGGGGAGAGAGAGAGCTCAAAAGAGAGGGGGAGAGAGCAAAAGAGAGGGGGGAGAGAGAGAGAGCAAAAGAGAGGGGGGAGAGAGAGAGAGAGAGAGAGAGAGCAAAAGAGAGGGGGAGGGAGAGAGCAAGGGGTGGGACCGCTGTACTGCAAAAAATGGCCCGTGTGAACGGGCTTTAGGACTAGTTGTTATATAATCAATAACTTCCTCAATCAAATTAGTTAACATTGATCCAATATACTTATTTAAGTAAATATACATTCATATTTGTTTTATACAAGGATCATTAGCGAAGGAGAAAAAAATATATTGTTACAGGATATACTTTCCATAACTCAGTCAGTGGTGACGCATATTATATAATATGATTACATTTTCAATGTGGATTACATAGCAATGGTCATGAACACATGATGAATATAATCCGCCAATCAAACATTAATAATTTGTTTCCACTGTCAATAACCAATCAGATTGCTCTCTAATTGGGATAGTTGTGTCACACTTAAAAATTAATTTAGAGTGAAATTGAGAGTTAGAGATGATGCGACCTCCAGTTTTTTCTGATGGAGAATGACTGATTTTGGTTTACGGGATGGACCGCTATTTCCCGAGGAGGATTGGAGGAGTGAGGGGGATAGCGCACAAGGACAGGGACCGCATCAGGGGATAAGAAGGGTGTCCGGCATCCGACTGTCACGTAGTCATTGCCTCCTGAGGTTTTCGGACCTTAGACGGTGCAAAAAGGAGCACTACAGGGCCCAACAATTGCTCATTAGAACGTGTAAGTAGCATTTATTATATTGTGTATTATACTTATAAATTATGTTTATTTCAATGACACTGAACCCACATATTTTATTTCATGGTAGAGCATTATATTTTAATCTACTTTCTAATGTAATCCTATTCATTTTATTTAATTTTCTTTCAATCTTTATTTGAAAATCAAGAATGTAAGTTTAGTAGCAGGCCGATTTTATTTTCAAAACATGGGTTGTTTTTGCTAATTAGTGGCTTAATGACAGCCACCAATAAAAAAGTGCTGTACAGGGTGCTGAAACTAAAATTGGCTTCCTCCTTAGCTTAGATACCTTATTTTTCAAATAAAGATAGTCATAAAAAATAAGAAAAATTGATCATACGAGTAAAAAAGGTTGATTAAAAATTCATACTCTATCTGAATCATGAAATAAAAAATAAAAAATATTTACTGCATGTATATCCTAAAGGGACATCAAACTCATATCAGAAATATTATTATGAAGATATAGAAGACCATCTCAAGCAACATTACAACCTTTGAACTTTTATTATTCCTCAGATATTCTTTTTAGTAGAAATATAAAAAAGTGAGAAGATATTGGTGCGCAAGTCTTACCCCTCCATAAACACTACTCTGTTCCCAAAATACAGTGTAGAAAAAAGTTCAATGATAAAAAGACGTGTAAATGCGCTATACAGCACGGGGATAATCAGAAATAGAATGGCATACCATGTATGAATATATATTAAACCTTCCTAAGAGTACTAAATATTATTGGATAGTATCTTATAGATAAAGAGTCACATACTATGTATGAATAAATGGATTATACCAACCCCTAATAGGCATTAAAAAAAACAAAATGCTTCGTTTCTACAGAGTGATTTAGAAGCTGATTGAAGAGTGTTCGTACTTTATATCAATAGATAAAGAATTTGCATACTATGTATGAATATATTTTAGCATAGATTGAAAAACAGGGCTCCGTTATATCATTAGATAAAGAATTTGCATACTATGTATGAATAACAATTGCATACTATGTATGAATAACAATTATTGCACTATCCCTAATAAAAAACTGGAAAAAATGTATATACCTTGGTGCATTCAATTAAAACGACATATATAAACTAAAAATGGATGCAACTTGCTTAACTGTATTAACACAATTTATTTATTTAAATGACATATAGTCTAAAAGCATATATAAAAAATAAATTAGATACTATTGTGACCGGTCACTGTAGATATTAAAAAATTAAAAAGTCTTTGAAAAATTCCTTTGAAACTGTGCGTCTGATTCTAGTAAACCTTATATGTATATTCCATCACTTGGGAAACAAACTTTAGTATCTTTCCGAATCCCAATAAAAGATAATTAGGTTTGCAGGGAACAAGCTTTCATTCCTACTTGTTATAACTGTTACAAGAATTTTTTCTTTTTGGCCCAGTTCTTTAAGTATCGTGATTGAACGTTATAGTTCTTAAAATGTCGTGGATAGTCTTAATAGCAACCGTGTTAGTCTAACCACACTGCTGGGTTGATACACTCTTTAAGTGCTTACCTGTTCTCTGATCAAAAGTTACTTCTGGTAGCACTAGTGTCTCTACAGCTTGCGGCTAGTTGGTGACATCACACGCTACTTCTGGGGATTTGAATGAAGTAGATCCGTCCGATATCCTTGCTCTTTAACTCTGCGCAGAGTGTTTGGCTTGTGGAAATTTTCAAAGGAATTTTTCAAAGGCTTTTTTAGTAGAAATAGTAGAAATAGCAATGCACATGTGCAAGCCAATCATATGAGTCATCTATCTGCAGTCATCAATCAGCAGCTACATAGTTTATCTGCATATGCTCTTCATCACAGTATATTTAGAAAAAGGAAGAGAAATAAAATATATATAAAAATATATATATAAAACCAAATAATAATTTACAACATTGCATGCTATTTACACATCATATATATATATATATATCATATACAGCATTCAACATATATTTTGCTTTCATGTCCCTTCAAAATAATATTTAAATAAATACAGCTACACTATAATTTTGATTAAATATATATTTATTATAAATACATTTTACACTTTTTTTTTTAAAAGACGTAAAACTTTTTATAAAACATTTTATATGGCTCTTGTAGGCCCCGCACTGCAGTGGCGGCAATCTGTAGCCCCACCACCAGTTGCTGGAACAAATCCTGAAGGAAGGGCTCTGTGTCCCCTGATCGTGAGCTATAAAAAGACAAAATAAAATATGTTCTACAAATTCATTATCAAGATATAATTGTTAAAACCTAATATTAAGTTTTCTTACATTCTCCTCCAGCCACTTCCTCATCTGCCAGCGCTGGCGAGAAGGCTGGGGCAGGATCCTCCAATGGTGCTTGGTTGTCTGTCAGAGATGAAGCACAAGCACAAATCATTGTTAGTATGAGGAATATGTGACAAGGCCTATATTATACACATCATTGTTGTAGACTGTTATTAACACATGATGAAAAACTCGTACAAACATTTCAATTCTAAAACACAATCCATTACATTAACCTGCATCCTGAATGAACCTGTAGAAAAATCCCTTTTTAATGTTAAATGCTGCAAACATAGTATTATACTTGAAAATTACTTTGGATATCAGGGACGTCCACATCTGTCCCTGACTAATCCTCTGGAGGACCCTCAAGCAGTGTCAATGGCAGCGGGGGAGAAGAGCAGTTGCTCCTTGGTGTGGCCATTGACACTGGCCTGACGTACCGGGGGATCCTGTCTCTCGACTGTCTGAGACCTGTGAACATATAAAGTTGTATGTCAACATTAGATCCATGTGATATTTTTTCTTTTGTGTAATGTATCTGCAGCTGTAATGCATGTAATATTTACTTCCTCTGATGAAAATAACAACCTATTTAAAATAATACACATATATGTATATGTATATATATATATATATATCAAAAGAAAAAACTTGCACTCTCTAAGAAGAGTGACCAGCCTATGGCAAGGCATTCCCTTGAGGCCGTCCATATGGTAAATGACCTACGATTCGTCCTGATTGAACATGTCCACCCCCAGAGACATGGGATGATCGGAACAATATACTCCTGCAAACAGAAGCCAGATGGATCCATCGTCTGAACACTGTGCAACCGAATGGACTGAACACGGTTATAGACTGGCACTGCTTCTTAAGATATCTAGGTCCTTTTGCCTTGATAATGAGAGTCCATGATCTTTTACACCATATATGAGAGTCCCTTCCCATTATTAGAACTGTAGTTGCTGTTCCCTATATATCTAGGTTCATTAGAGTGGATAGCTGTTATTGTTAATAACATTCTTATGTTTAACTCTTGAGGGGTTTATTGTTTTCAATTGCATCTTTTTGACTTTGCAACATAGTGTCCTTTCCCTCTCTTATCTGATTATAGTCTTCTGCTCTTTTAGCTTGACTATATGGCCCAGTGGTCTACTTCTTATTTTTAGCTTAGCTCTCCCTTTCTGGTTCAATCCTCCTTTTGCACATTGCCCACTCAAGGTGGTATATATTATTGGGCAATGTTATTATATTCCCCATCTTTACACATATCCATACTTTAGGTGGTTTTTAGTGGTTAAGTTAGGGGATTCCCATCAGCAGGGTCATTGGGCTACTAATATTGTATTGTGATAACAGGATCAATTAACTAAGATCTTTCCTATGCTCAACATGTCCAGAGGCTAAGTCTTGCTATGACAGCACATCGCCGGTCAGACCCGCCCACCTGATTCGCTCTTTTGATTGGGCGATATCCCTAGTAGAATTCACTACAGCACTGAATGGTGTGTTACCATACCAATACAGACACCAACTCTGGAGTGGGTCTTGATAACACATGACTTACCTCTTCCTGCAGGTCAGTGGGACTCTAGTTATGGCGTGCATCGGCCTGGTCCTTTAAGTAACCATTACTTAAGATTAAAACTCATATACATATATTGGGATTAAATCTGATACATTTTGTTTAAAGAGGGTTATGAATCTCAATATCGCTCTGTAAATGTTATCTAAGCTTAATTTGCCATGTTATTTTTAAGCTGCAGTCGAAGTCAGAAACGCTATGCACTCTCTTGAATGTTTTTGCTTTTTTGTATGTTTGCATTTCTGTCTTTAAGCTTAGCGTATTTTATATCATCACATTTGTTCCATAAACTGTTTGCAATAGTTATACACTGTGTCTGAGGAAGGGGATACTTTGTCCCCGAAACCTCACCACTTTTCACAGTAAAAGATTTATTTTGAAAAAGCCCAGAGAGTGCAAGTTTTTTCTTTTGTTATATATAATATATATATATATATATATATATATATATATATATATATATATATATATATATTATTTTAAATAGGTTGTTATTTTCATCAGAGGAAGTAAAGATTACATGCATTACAGCTGCAGATACATTACACAAAATAAAAAATATCACATGGATCTAATGTTGACATACAACTTTATATGTTCACAGATCTCAGACAGCCGAGAGACAGAATCTCCGGTACGTCAGGCCAGTGTCAAAGCCACACCAAGGAGCAACTAAATTTGTGTGCAGCGGAAAAATTTGTTTCGTTTTGTTTCGGATCGATTCGGATGTTTTCGAATTTCGTTTTCGGATCGATACGAATTTGGATACATTTGAATGTATTCGTTTCGGATTCAAATAAATTCAGATGTATTCGGTTCGGATTCGATTCGTAAATTCGGAAGTTCGGTATGTGTTAGGTGGGATGTGCTGTGTATTAGACTAGTATTATGTACTGTAATATTAGGTGTAACCCATAGCAGAGCGATATAACCTAATATACTGTACAATACTTGTGAAATTGTGATTATTCCTTGGCCATCCGAATGTAATGAATAAATCCAAACTAATTCCGATTTATTCGTTAGTTTCGGTGCTACGGTAATTAGGAAAATTGAATCGATCTGAAGCTTTGAATTTGACAAATTTGTACAAATTTTGATTTGGAACGAAACACACATGTCTAGTAGCAACCGCTCTTCTCCCCCGCTGCCATTGACACTGCTTGAGGGTCCTCCAGAGGATGAGCCAGGGACAGATGTGGACGTCCCTCATATCCAAGGTCATTTTCAAGTATAATACTATGTTTGCAGCATTTAACATTAAAAAGGGATTTTTCTACAGGTTCATTCAGGATGCAGGTTAATGTAATGGATTGTGTTTTAGAATTGAAATGTTTGTACGAGTTTTTCATCATGTGTTAATAACAGTCTACAACAATGATGTGTATAATATAGGCCTTGTCACACATTCCTTATACTAACAATGATTTGTGTTTGTGCTTCATCTCTCACAGACAACCAAGTACCGTTGGAGGATCCTGCCTCAGCCTTCTCGCCAGCGCTGGCAGATGAGGAAGTGGCTGGAGGAGAATGTAAGAAAACTTAATATTAGGTTTTAACAATTATATCTTGATAATGAATTTGTAGAACATATTTTATTTTGTCTTTTTATAGCTCACGATCAGGGGACACAGACAGAGCCCTTCCTTCAGGATTTGTTCCAGCAACTGGTGGTGGGGCTACAGATTGCCGCCACTGCAGTGCGGGGCCTACAAGAGCCATACAAAATGATTTATAAAAAGTTTTACATGTCTTTAAGTGTAAAATGTATTTATAATAAATATATATTTAATCAAAATTATAGTGTAGCTGTATTTATTTAAATATTATTTTAAAGGGACATGAAAGCAAAATATATGTTGAATGATATATATGATATATATATATATATATATATATATATATATATATATATATATATATATATATATATATATATAATGTTTAAATAGCATGCAATGTTGTAAATTATTATTTGGTTTTATATATATATATATATTTGTTATACAAAGAAGAAAAATAAAGCCCTTATTAGTTCCAGCAACAAACTATATCTCACAGCATTAAAGTATTAAACCTTAGTTCTGACACCAAATAACCAGTTCATACAGCTTATTCATTCAATTCAATGTATTTACTTAGTAACACAATTCAATTCTCTGCATTAAAATGATCCAGAAAAACAAATCATTCCAGATTAACATTAAAGAGACTAAAAGTCCAGAGTGTAATATTATTGTCCCGGTTATAAATCCAGCATATCATAGATTTATTATTGTAATCCACTTGTGTGATGAATGAAAGCGTTAATGCAGGCCCACTGCTATGCCAAAATCAACTCACACAGGTATGTATACACTTGTTATTGTTGCATATGCAAGTATATGTAGACTTAGTTCTTATTCCACATGCATACGTCAAGATAATAAAGACATTTCCATTTGAATTTATCTCCAATAAAGCAGTCTTTGCTTATAGACTTGATAGCTCTTATTGTGTATAGCCACCGTATATCAGCAGTACTTGCTTAAATCATACCTGTTGTGATGGGCGGTCATAGTGTGGTTAGGTATTACCTGCTCACTTCCAATGATAACGTTGGTTGATCAACAGATCTGGAACAAAACTTGGATTTGATTTCTGTATTTTTCTCCACCGTTAGTTGGAAGGCTCTTTAAGTGCCATGCATGCCTTCTATATTCCAGTATCAGGTAAGAGACATATATTGAGATAATGCAGAGAGTAGTCGCAGCAGTGTTCAGCTGAGTACACCGCTGCCAAACAGATACGCAGCTACGCGCGTTTCACCTGTGCTCATTACAGGCTTCATCCGGCTGTGTGTGATTGGAGTTCCCACTCCATACTTTTAAACAGAATGCTCCGCCTTTTTTTCCATTTTACACATAATAAATAAGCCTCCTGGTGAAATATTATGCACTTAAAATGCACAAATAATGTTACCAAATAACATAATTGCCCAATAAATTTTTTTAACTAAAATCTTCGTTAATTTAAACAACATTACATTGTGTCAATAATTAAAACTGACATTACAGTGTGAGTTTGTGTGTTACAGTGTCTCAAATTATTTTGGAAATCATATCAACTCATTTTAGAAATCATATTATATATGATTTGAACGAGTCAAATAAGTCACTCGTATTAGTATAACTAATTCAGGAACAATAAATTGAATCACCTAAAAATGCCCCAAAATTTAGCTCCTCATTTAATCCTAAAGGTTTTAAGCTCTTTAGGTTGAATATCCATTTACTTTCTTTACGTAATAAAATTTGATCAAGGTTACCACCTCTCCCCTTTAAATCTATTAGTTCCAGGCCTCTGAATTTCAAACTATTTTTGTTGCTTTCATGATGTTCATAAAAATGTCGGGCCACACTGCTAGTTTTTATACATTTATTTTTAATATTTCTTTTGTGTTCCATTATTCTTTCTTTCAATTCCCTGTACGTTTTTCCAATGTAATATTGGGGACAATTACAGGAAACCATATAAACTACCCCCTCACTTTTAAGTAATGTGGCCTTTAACATGGTGAACATTACCAAATTTATCACTGAAAATTCTACCTGTTAATACATTTTTACAAACTGAGCAATTGAAGCATTTATAGTTGCCATCCTTTTTTCTATTTAGCCAATTTCCTGTAACTTCAGTTTCAAGATGGCTATGAACCAGTAGATCTTTCAAATTTGTTGCTCTTTTTGGTGTCATTAAGGGGACCTGTCCTACAAATGTCGCTATAGAATTATCTATTAATAACACATGCCAATGTTTCCTTAGTACTGCACGGATGTCTTGCCATCTATTGTTATATGTACTTATAAATCTCACCAGAGAATTATCCTGTTCTTTTTTATTTTCATTGTATAGTAAATCATCCCTATTTTTAATTTTAGTTTTCGCAAAAGCTTGTTTTAGACACTGTTGGGGATAACCCCTCTCCTTAAATCTGTTTTTTAGAAGTCTAGCTTCCACTTAAATTGTTCATAATCACTGCAATTTCTTTTGTGCCTTAAAAATTGGCCATAGGGAATGTTTTGAATTAAGTTCTTAGGGTGATGGCTGTCATATGATAATAGTATATTACCTGCGGTTTCCTTGCGAAATGTCGCTGTTTTTAGCACATTGTTATCATTCATAATTCTCAAATCTAGGAATGTTATTTTATCCCTACTGTAGGAATAGGTGAATTTTAGGTTCCAGGTGTTATTATTTAGTTTTTGCATAAATTCAATTAATTTACTCTCCGTGTCCTCCCATAGGAGGAACACATCATCGATAAATCTTAGCCAGAGAGCTATGGAAGCATTAATATTTTCATCACTATTCAATATACAATCATACTCCCATGATTGTAAAACACATAAATACTTAAATGCATCTGTACACACATCTATGTATATATATAATTTCAATTAGCCTGTGGCCCAGCACTCCAACCTGGGTGGTGTATGATAGACCTGGGTGCAATCCTCAAAAGAAAGAAGTATGTGGTTCCATGTATAAAGGGCACTCTCAGGATTTGTACATAAACCCAATTTTTTCTTTATTGATAATATCAACAGAACATGGTCGACGTTTCGGCCCTCATTCAGGCCTGCATCAGGACATATTTAATCTGAAAATAAACACATAAAACAAAAACTAATATAGTGAATACCTAAATGTGGACAAACAACAGAACCACCCATCACCAACCTATACATAAATGATTAAAAACAATATCAGAAGAATTCTACAATTTACCAAAAGGGATAGACCATAACGGCCAACAACACTGTTCCGTTATGTAAAGCCAGTCAAACTATCAAGCTCATGCCTAACATGACAGACCAATACAGTACTGATTATATCAACAACCACACTGAATAACAAATTCAAACCATCAAGCATTATCCAAGTACACTGTTACAGAACAAGTCCTACATAACATGGATTAAAACTCTTATCAGAGGTGCGCTAATTGAATAGAAATATCTAAACAGAATATGAATCTATGTGCATACAAACATCATGTAATCCCCTAGGATCAAAAGGTTGTATTAACAACACGGAGGGAGATAATAAATGGTATATATTGAACCAGCCAATGGTCACTATGGGACATCAATAACTCATATTATAACCAATAAGAAAGCAATAGTGTCCAAATTCAGGGTGCTCTACCTGCCAAAAAGATATAGTCAGCAAGTCCCAACCTACTGGCAAAAAATATATAGTCTGCATGTCCCGACCTACTGATCAATACAGTCTAAAAGCAAAACCACAGGGGTCGCCCCAAATTAGTCTAAAAGCGAAAAGGGACACATGCATTGTGCTCAGCATGCTCCATATGTCCTACCCCGTCATAGTCAAAACAGTGTCAATAATGACGGTTATACAACAAATAGTGACATACTATTATCAGCCTATACATAGTGTTATCAACAACAAATAGTAACATACATACATCAGTGGCAATAATAACAGTTACACATCGAATAGTAACATACTAGATATATCAATCCAGAAATAGCCATTAGTACCAAATACCTAGCCATCCAAAATCTAACACTGCCATATGTGTATAAATGGATAATCACAAAAAAACAGGTTATGGATAATATCTCCAATCACCCCTATGACAACTATCTACTACTCGCGTTCCAAAGCCGCATACTAATTACAAAGAAACACCCCAGTGTTAACACTCATATCACGTCACACGCCGCTGTTGAGGATTCGTAACGGCTTTTGAATAAAGCTTCCCACTGTAAAGACACACTAGAAAACTAGTAACCCCTCAAGAGGCTAAATACACATTAAAACAAATCAAAACAATACACCGGCACTAATCACCATTAGACTATACCATAGATAATGCTTAGGACATAAATACCGCAATAAGAAACTGAAAATACGGCATACCTGAAATCAGCTGTGCAGCGGGGCTCCAAGTCAGAAAAAAAGGTGTGTATACTGACACAGTCCAACGCCTGTTTAAATACCTGAACAAGCATCACCTCTTGGGCTATGATAGGGTAATCCCGCAATGCACGCACCTGTTGCGCATAGTGTTATGACAGCGAATCATGCTGCGCAAAAACACTTAAGCAAACCATATGCACCATCCGACATAGTATGTCTCATATGCAAACACAAAAAACCGGGCAAAAGAATGAATTACCACCAGTGATTAAAGACAAGGAACTGTTATAGCCCTAAAGAGTATTAGCCCAGTAGAATGTATGACTAGTAGCCTTACTCCAGAAATCCAAATAGACATCGTATTCACCTCACTGCCTGCAGGATTACCATGTTTGTATAATGAAGTGAAATACAACCACATGCTGTACATGTACATGGCAAAGTAAACTTAAAAGATAAAACAAAATAAAACTAAGCTAAAGAAAAAGAAACTACGTAATGACAAAACATGCCACACATACCTAGCATAGTCTAGAATAATAGAAAAGAAATAACAGCAGTAACCAACCACAATGTGACCCGGCTATAGGATGCTAGCCACCTTAGCTCAGACTGAGCATCTTGACACTCCGGTGGTATTACATCACTACAAGAAGTCAATGGAAGGATACAAATGAATGCATCCTAACCAAATGTCGACCAGCACAATCAAAAACATGATTGGGCCCCACTCCAGGGAACTTCATGGCTCCACTATAACAGTCTTACCGATGGAGCAATGTCCAGAACGTATTTAGGCTGCTGAAAGCCCCCAAACCTACACACATTAGTGCATAACCAGCACTGACTCGCCTGGTGAAAAAATAGTCATACATGCATAGGTTAGTATGGGTGATGTGTCAATCAGAAGGCCACAATGAATGGAAGATTAAATGACATTAGCTCATATACACAATGAATGAAGAAAAACAAATAAAAATAAATGTAAGTATAACAATAAATATAAATTAATATAAAAATAAAAATGAAAATAAAAATAAAAGAAAAAATAAATATAAATATAAAAATAAAAATAAACATGAAAAAGGTCAAAAGAACAAGGAGTAATCTAAATGAGCATTTAGTCCATGTGGAATGAGGGTGCCCAATCTATAGATTCATTTTGATTCACACCGCAACAGTTCATTATTTCTGTCACCACCTCGCCTTAAAGGTGTAACCATATCGATGAGCATCGCCCTCAATGTGACGATAGGATGCTTAAAGTCCAAAAAGTGTCTGGCCACTGGTTGATCGGCATGTCCATCTTTAAAGGCAGCCCGAATGGCACTTTTATGGTTTGCAAGTCTCTCCCTAAAGGTGGTGCTGGTCTTCCCAATGTAGTACCAGCCACACGGGCAGGACAGAAAATAAACAACGAACTGTGATGTACAGGTGAGCCTGTGCCTGATCATGTACATTTTGGTAGAACCAGGGTGATGGAATTTTTGGCCGGTGATCAATGAGCTGCAAGTGACACAGCTACCACATTTATAACAACCAGGTTTAGATTTAGCTAACCAGGTTTTATGGCTACGCCATGGGTCAGTTTTCATTAGCAGTGTTTTCAAGCTTGAACCACTCCTGTGAACAACTCTAGGTGGAGCACACTTGCCAAACGGGAGAGACTGATCATCCTTTATGAGATGCCAATTATTTCTGACAATATTCACAACCTGTTTTGTAGCCGGGGTGTAGCTGGTGATGAAATTGATAGTTGCGTCTGCCTCCACATTAGTAGTCCTGGTGGTCCTTTTCAAAAGTGAGGATTGATTGAGACTACCGACCTCATTCAATATTTCGGTGATCATCTTTGAACTGTATCCACGTTCCAAAAACTTTTTCTTCATGGTGTCCAATTGAGTGTCTTTCTGTGTTTGTTCAGAGTTGTTACGGATGACTCTCATGAATTGGGATTTGATGATACCCCTCTTGAGTTGCATGGGATGATAGCTACTACTTTGTAGCAGTGTGTTATGATCCATGGGTTTTGAGTAAAGAGTGGTTCTCAAGAGGCACCCATTCTCCACTTCGCTTTTATAAATACACAGATCTAGAAAATGGATCTTGAAGGGATCGCTCTCACTCTTGAGGACTATGGATTCTTCGGCTTTATTCAGTTTGTTTGAGACTACCAACCTTTAAAGAGAGGGATCCGAATGTACTCTTGTATCGTAGATACATTGACGATTTGTTGGTAATATGGGGAGGCACACAATCTGAATTGACAGCATGGATCCACAAACTGAATAAAGCCGAAGAATCCATAGTTTTAAAAATCTTTTTGAGAACGTCATCAAGTCTTTTTTGCTTTGGCCAATAAGAGTTACTGTAAATGAGTTTGTGCACTGCACTAAGCAATAGCTGTGCAATGTGTAACCAGGACAGACAAAGGGACATATGTAAGTATATAACATGCCCTCTAATCTCTTTGGTAGAACAGAGAAAAGTAAAATCGGTTGTTAAATCATAAATGTAATGGGTGCTGATCTGTATTTCATCCCCAGTACTGATGTTATCACCTTGTGGCCTTAATCACCTTGATAAATGCCCTATACTGGGGCTGTAGCATTAAACTTCTGTATGAGTTCAGCGTACGGATGTAACACTGAGTTGTTATCTCACCTGTTGTATTAGTGATCTCGCCTTCAGAACATGGAACGCAGTCATAGCAACAGCTGGGCTCACCCTGACGAGTAGATTTTCTGTAACCCAGGTGACAGGTATCACTGCATGTGGAGCGGGGGATCTGTACAGAGGAAAAGGGGGAATTATTTATACCTTAGCAAAGGGTTTTCTCAGTTTTGAAAAAGATTTAATGCCATAAATAAGCAGGCTTGAAGTGGCAGCAAATCAGGGACTGTACCTCATCTGGAAAGTGATCTATAATGAGTTTAGCTGCCAACTTAAAGGGACATTTACACTAGATTTTTCTTTGCATAAATGTTTTGTAGATGATCCATTTATAAAGTCCATCTGGGAGTGATTGTGTAAAATTGTATAGTTTTGCTTATTTTTTAATAACATAGTGCTGATTTTCAGACTGTCTGCTGTTCCTGTTTCCCCAGCCCCTATCACTGGGTGTCCCAACCTAATCTCATCAACAGTGCTAAATTGGGAGCTTCTAAGTAAGTTTTTAAAAGGTTTTATACTGGATTTTTAAATCAGCATTTGTGCATATCTTTCGTTATAGTAGTGTCTATTACATGCAGTTATATGAAAATTGGTGTGCACTGGCCCTTTAAATACTCTGAAGCCAACACCTTGCTTCTTAGCCAAAATCACCTTATGAAGAAAACTGTGTGCAGGGGAGTCTCCAGAACAACAAGAGATCCGGGATGTCACACTTATATTGTCTCATGCATTTTTCATGAGACCGCAACGATCACGGAGACCAGGGCATTCCTGTTTTCAAGGCCCTATCAAAAATAAGCAAATCTGTCAGTGATGTTATTGTGCTCGATCTCCAACCTTTCCTGTGTGTAAGGGCTGAATGTTTCATTCATTGTGACTTGTTGGTTCCTGTCATTACTGTATGCCCAGAGACAAAAAACTTCATTAGTGCTGCGCCCTGTACAATAAGCAAATGAAGGTTTACTTGCTGATTTTACCCCACAGGCCTGCACCTGCACAAATGAAATAGCAGACTTTGTCTCCCTGTTAGTCTGCTGTTAGATGCTTCTCCCGTGTAGTGATGCAGGGCAGACTTTTATCGGCATCAGGAGCGGAATGCAGACTACCGCAATAGCAGCTATCTAGAACTTTATGGAGCTTGGTAAAGTGCCCCTCCAGTAAAGAAAGGATTGTACTTTCAAATTCTTTACGGGTCAATTATTATTTTTTTAAATAGTGGTTCTATATCTTGAATTTCTCTATAGCAGTTTTCAGTATAAAGCTCTACCTGGATAACCTTGTTAGCAAGTTTATATTAGGCCAGGAGGCCATCCTCAATTTGCAATGGTCCAGTCTAGTGCTCAAAGTGAGATTGATACCTTAATATTGGCTTTAATCAATGCAGCAAAATCTCCCTTGTTCAGTAAATGTCATTAACAGCATAGATGGTCTTTTTATCTATTACTGTGTGGCTGTAAAAAGCTAATACAAAGCACTGAGATAAGAGGGGGCCTGCAGGGTCTTAGAAACAGGCAAACTTAGAGGTTATAAAGTATATAAATATTACAATGTTGCTTATGCAATGATGAGGAATGGGTAGTATATTTTTAAACAGCAAAAACAAATCAGTAGACTGTCCCTTTAAAGTATAGGTAGTTTCTATGTTAAAGGGACAGAAACAGTATATATATAGGGTAAAATAAATCTAAACTTTACATTTGTAAAATAATTACATCAGATCTCCTGTCACAGAAAGGGAGGTCTCCAACCAATGTTCCACTTTTTAGTGACTGCCCGACTCCAACGAGGATATTCCTGACCAATTCCAGCCCCGCCCACAACATGTCCATTCTACCCATGACACGTACATCATCTCATCCACAAAACAGGGAAGGTTTGTTACATTTCTCACCTCCATTGTAGTTAACTCTTATTTTCCCTATTTTCTAGCTCATCTGGAATTAGCCAATCACATTCCAGTATGTACTTGTCACATTTCCCTATGGGTATTTGATTTGCAAATAGCCTAACATGTGAAACAGGAAGTAAATCGGTAAACCTAAAGATGGTAAAGATACAGTAAAGTCAAAACTAAACATTTAATTCATTTTGATTCATATAGAACATACAACTTAACAACCTTCCATTTTACATCTGATAGCAAATTTACTTTGCTCTCTTGATATCCATTTTAAAAAAGTAACTTAGGTAAGCTCAGCAGCAATGCACTGCTGGGAGGTATTTGGTGATAATTGGTTGTGCATATATGTCTCTTGTCATTGGCTCAATAATATGTTTGCTTGTAAATATAATACATCTCTAAACTCAGTCCAACATACTTGCACAACAAAATAGTTCCAAACAGGCAGACTTATAAAATCCTTCTTTATTGGTACAAAAATACAATTATGGCAGAAGCCACACCGAGGTGACAACAATGAAGGGCATGGAGTCACGTGCGGTGAGTTCAGAGGCTGGTGAGGCTATTAACAATGTTGCTTCATTCTCTTGTTATCCTTTGTTGAAGGATATGCAGCAATGCACAACTGGATGCTAACTGAACATATTAAATGAGCCAATGACAAGAGGCATGTGCACAACCACCAATCACCAGCTGCTCCGAGTAGTGCATTGCTGCTCCTTAGCCTACCTTGGTATGTTTTCAACGGATACTAAAAGAAAAAAGCAAATAACATAAGTAAAATGTAAAAGTCTTTAATATTGTATGTTCTATCTGAAACATAAAAGAAAAATGTTGTGTAGAAAATGAACATTAATATATTATTCAATAAAAAGCCTAAACACTTTCCATGTGTGTTGTTTTTGTGACAAGAGTGTTGTATGTAGTTAGCAGAAATAGCCATCAAGCACACAGACATAACTCACAAGGCTAACGTGTGAAATCTGTATTTATGATACATAAAGAGAACACATGCATTTTCAGACAACTACAACTTTCTGTGATTAAAAGCCTGCAAAGTTTCATCAACAGCTCCTGGAGAATCAGCAACAGAGCAGCCTATATCAGATCTCAGTTTTTACTTTGTAACCCATAGACTGCCAGTCCAGTAATTCCTAGAAGATATTGAAAGTTTCAGTCACAGTAGCAGTCACTAACTGCCAGTGCCTTGTCCCTGATGTGCTATAGATTGTTGCCATAATGTTCAGCCCCTTACTACTAAAAAAAATGTAAAAAAACAAACACTTTTTGTAAAAAGGCAGCAGTCACAGTGACACTTCTGTTTTGCTTAGAACTAGCATAGCATTAGCAATGTGTTTCCATCAAAGGTAGACTAGTTTTTGGATGGAATATACTACTTGATAAGTTGATATTAATTTCATAAGGTCAATATAAATTTATCAAGTAGTAGATTCTATCCAAAAACTAGTATTCCTTATTAAATTAATATAAATGTATCAAGTAGAAGATTCCATCCAAAAACTAGTCTACCTTATGAAATTAATATAAATTTATCAAGTAGTAGATTCTATCCAAAAGCTAGTATTCCTTATTAAATTAATATACATTTATCAAGTAGTAGATTCTATCCAAAAGCTAGTATTCCTTATTAAATTAATATACATTTATCAAGTAGTAGATTCTATCCAAAAGCTAGTATTCCTTATTAAATTAATATACATTTATCAAGTAGTAGATTCTATCTAAAAGCTAGTATTCCTTATTAAATTAATATACATTTATCAAGTAGTAGATTCTATCCAAAAGCTAGTCTTCCTTATTAAATTAATATACATTTATCAAGTAGTAGATTCCATTCAAAAACTAGTCTACCTTTGATTGGAATACATTGCTAATGCTATGCTAGTTCTAAGCAAAACAGAAGTGTCACTGACTGCTGCCTTTCTACAAAAAGTGTTTTTTTTTTGTTTGTTTTTTAAGGGTTTCTGGGACATTGCACCACCCCATATTAAATTCAGCTCACTGATTAGAATTCTGTTCTTTCCAATTTTTTAGTGACTGCTGCCTTAGCCTAGCCTAATAGCCTTAAAATTTAAAAGCCAAGGCCCCCGGGTAGTGCTGTTACATACAAAAGGGTAATACTTATTACTGCACAGGGTAGTACTGTCACACACAGAGTGGGAATACTTATTACTGCAAAGGGTAGTACTGTCACACACAGAGTGGGAATACTTATTACTGCACAGGGTAGTACTGTCACACACAGAGTGGGAATACTTATTACTGCACAGGGTAGTACTGTCACATGCAGAGGGGGATACTTATTACTGCCCAGGGTAGTACTGTCACACACAGAGTGGGAATACTTATTACTGCAAAGGGTAGTACTGTCACATACAGAGGGGGATACTTAATACTGCACAGGGTAGTACTGTCACATGCAGAGGGGGATACTTAATACTGCATAGGGTAGTACTGTCACATACAGAGGGGGATACTTATTACTGCACAGGGTAGTACTGTCACACACAGAGTGGGATACTTATTACTGCACAGGGTAGTACTGTCACACACAGAGTGGGATACTTATCACTGCACAGGGTAGTACTGTCACATACAGAGGGGGGATACTTATTACTGCACAGGGTAGTACTGTCACACACAGAGTGGGATACTTATTACTGCACAGGGTAGTACTGTCACATACAGAGGGGGAATACTTATTACTGCACAGGGTAGTACTGTCACATACAGAGGGGGATACTTATTACTGCACAGGGTAGTACTGTCACATACAGAGGGGGGATACATATTACTGCACAGGGTAGTACTGTCACACACAGAGGGTAGTACTGTCACAAACAGAGGGGGAATACTTATTACTGCAGAGGGAAGTACTGTCACACACAAAGGGGGAATACTTATTACTGCACAGGGTAGTACTGTCACACACACAGGGGGAATACTTATTACTGCACAGGGTAGTACTGTCACACACAGAGGGGGAATACTTATTACTGCACAGGGTAGTACTGTCACACACAGAGGGGGAATACTTATTACTGCAGAGTGTATTATTGTCAGACACAGAGGGGGAATACTTATTACTGCACAGGGCAGTACTGTCACATACAGAGGGGGGATACTTATTACTGCACAGGGTAGTACTGTCACACACAGATGGGGAATACTTATTACTGCACAGGGTAGTACTGTCACATACAGAGGGGGATACTTATTATTGCACAGGGTAGTACTGTCACATACAGAGGGGGATGCTTATTACTGCACAGGGTAGTATTGTCACATACAGAGGGGGATACTTAGTACTGCACAGGGTAGTACTGTCACATACAGAGGGGGATACTTATTACTGCACAGGGTAGTACTGTCACATACAGAGGGGGAATGCTTATTACTGCACATGGCAGTACTGTCACACACAGAGGGGGAATACTTATTACTGCACAGGGCAGTACTGTCACATACAGAGGGAGGATACTTATTACTGCACAGGGTAGTATTGTCACACACAGAGGGAGAATACTTATTACTGCAGAGGGTAGTACTGTCACATACAGAGGGGGATACTTATTACTGCAGAGGGAAGTACTGTCACACACAGAGGGGGAATACTTATTACTGCACAGGGTAGTACTGTCACACACACAGGGGGAATACTTATTACTGCACAGGGTAGTACTGTCACACACAGAGGGGGAATACTTATTACTGCACAGGGTAGTACTGTCACACACAGAGGGGGAATACTTATTACTGCAGAGTGTATTATTGTCAGACACAGAGGGGGAATACTTATTACTGCACAGGGCAGTACTGTCACATACAGAGGGGGGATACTTATTACTGCACAGGGTAGTACTGTCACACACAGATGGGGAATACTTATTACTGCACAGGGTAGTACTGTCACATACAGAGGGGGATACTTATTATTGCACAGGGTAGTACTGTCACATACAGAGGGGGATGCGTATTACTGCACAGGGTAGTATTGTCACATACAGAGGGGGATACTTAGTACTGCACAGGGTAGTACTGTCACATACAGAGGGGGATACTTATTACTGCACAGGGTAGTACTGTCACATACAGAGGGGGAATGCTTATTACTGCACATGGCAGTACTGTCACACACAGAGGGGGAATACTTATTACTGCACAGGGCAGTACTGTCACATACAGAGGGAGGATACTTATTACTGCACAGGGTAGTATTGTCACACACAGAGGGAGAATACTTATTACTGCAGAGGGTAGTACTGTCACATACAGAGGGGGATACTTATTACTGCACAGGGCAGTACTGTCACAGACAGAGGGGGAATACTTATTACTGCACAGGGTAGTACTGTCACATACAGAGGGGGATACTTATTACTGCACAGGGCAGTACTGTCACACACAGAGTGGGAATACTTATTACTGCACAGGGTAGTACTGTCACATACAGAGGGGGATACTTATTACTGCACAGGGTAGTACTGTCACATACAGAGGGGGGATACTTATTACTGCACAGGGTAGTACTGTCACACACAGAGTGGGATACTTATCACTGCACAGGGTAGTACTGTCACATACAGAGGGGGGATACTTATTACTGCACAGGGTAGTACTGTCACACACAGAGTGGGATACTTATTACTGCACAGGGTAGTACTGTCACATGCAGAGGGGGAATACATATTACTGCACAGGGTAGTACTGTCACATACAGAGGGGGATACTTATTACTGCACAGGGTAGTACTGTCACATACAGAGGGGGGATACATATTACTGCACAGGGTAGTACTGTCACACACAGAGGGTAGTACTGTCACAAACAGAGGGGGAATACTTATTACTGCAGAGGGAAGTACTGTCACACACAGAGGGGGAATACTTATTACTGCACAGGGTAGTACTGTCACACACACAGGGGGAATACTTATTACTGCACAGGGTAGTACTGTCACACACAGAGGGGGAATACTTATTACTGCACAGGGTAGTACTGTCACACACAGAGGGGGAATACTTATTACTGCAGAGTGTATTATTGTCAGACACAGAGGGGGAATACTTATTACTGCACAGGGCAGTACTGTCACATACAGAGGGGGGATACTTATTACTGCACAGGGTAGTACTGTCACACACAGAGGGGGAATACTTATTACTGCACAGGGTAGTACTGTCACATACAGAGGGGGATACTTATTATTGCACAGGGTAGTACTGTCACATACAGAGGGGGATGCTTATTACTGCACAGGGTAGTATTGTCACATACATAGGGGGATACTTAGTACTGCACAGGGTAGTACTGTCACATACAGAGGGGGATACTTATTACTGCACAGGGTAGTACTGTCACATACAGAGGGGGAATGCTTATTACTGCACAGGGCAGTACTGTCACACACAGAGGGGGAATACTTATTACTGCACAGGGCAGTACTGTCACATACAGAGGGAGGATACTTATTACTGCACAGGGTAGTATTGTCACACACAGAGGGAGAATACTTATTACTGCAGAGGGTAGTACTGTCACATACAGAGGGAGGATACTTATTACTGCCCAGGGCAGTACTGTCACATACAGAGGGGGAATACTTATTACTGCACAGGGTAGTATTGTCACACACAGAGGGGGAATACTTATTACTGCAGAGGGAAGTACTGTCACAGACAGAGGGGGGATACTTATTACTGCAGAGGGAAGTACTGTCACAGACAGAGGGGGGATACTTATTACTGCACAGGGTAGTACTGTCACATACATAGGGGAATGCTTATTACTGCACAGGGCAGTACTGTCACACACAGAGGGGGAAAACTTATTACTGCACAGGGCAGTACTATCACATACAGAGGGAGGATACTTATTACTGCACAGGGTAGTATTGTCACACACAGAGGGAGAATACTTATTACTGCACAGGGTAGTACTGTCACATACAGAGGGAGGATACTTATTACTGCACAGGGTAGTATTGTCACACACAGAGGGGGAATACTTATTACTGCAGAGGGAAGTACTGTCACAGACAGAGGGGGGATACTTATTACTGCAGAGGGAAGTACTGTCACATACAGAGGGGTGATACTTATTACTGCACAGGGCAGTACTGTCACAGACAGAGGGGGGATACTTATTACTGCACAGGGCAGTACTGTCAAAGACAGAGGGGGAATACTTATTACTGCACAGGGTAGTATTGCCACACACAGAGGGGGGATACTTATTACTGCACAGGGAAGAACTGTCACATACAGAGGGGTGATACTTATTACTGCACAGGGTAGTACTGTCACACACAGAGGGGGGATACGTATTACTGCACAGGGTAATACTGTCACAGACAGAGGGGGGATGTTTATTACTGCACAGGGTAGTACTGTCACATACAGATGGGGGATACTTATTACTGCACAGGGTAGTACAGTCACACACAGAGGGGAATACTTATTACTGCAGAGGGAAGTACTGTCACAGACAGAGGGGGGATACTTATTACTGCAGAGGGAAGTACTGTCACATACAGAGGGGGGATACTTATTACTGCACTGAGTAGTACTGTCACACACAGAGGGGGAATACTTATTACTGCACAGGGTAGTACTGTCACACACAGATGGGGAATACTTATTACTGCACAGGGTAGTACTGTCACATACAGAGGGGGATACTTATTATTGCACAGGGTAGTACTGTCACATACAGAGGGGGATGCTTATTACTGCACAGGGTAGTATTGTCACATACAGAGGGGGATACTTAGTACTGCACAGGGTAGTACTGTCACATACAGAGGGGGATACTTATTACTGCACAGGGTAGTACAGTCACACACAGAGGGGGAATACTTATTACTGCAGAGGGAAGTACTGTCACAGACAGAGGGGGGATACTTATTACTGCAGAGGGAAGTACTGTCACATACAGAGGGGGGATACATATTACTGCACAGGGTAGTACTGTCACACACAGAGGGTAGTACTGTCACAAACAGAGGGGGGATACTTATTACTGCAGAGGGAAGTACTGTCACACACAGAGGGGGAATACTTATTACTGCACAGGGTAGTACTGTCACACACACAGGGGGAATACTTATTACTGCACAGGGTAGTACTGTCACACACAGAGGGGGAATACTTATTACTGCACAGGGTAGTACTGTCACACACAGAGGGGGAATACTTAGTACTGCACAGGGTAGTACTGTCACATACAGAGGGGGATACTTATTACTGCACAGGGCAGTACTGTCACATACAGAGGGGGAATGCTTATTACTGCACATGGCAGTACTGTCACACACAGAGGGGGAATACTTATTACTGCACAGGGCAGTACTGTCACATACAGAGGGAGGATACTTATTACTGCACAGGGTAGTATTGTCACACACAGAGGGAGAATACTTATTACTGCAGAGGGTAGTACTGTCACATACAGAGGGGGATACTTATTACTGCACAGGGCAGTACTGTCACAGACAGAGGGGGAATACTTATTACTGCACAGGGTAGTACTGTCACATACAGAGGGGGATACTTATTACTGCACAGGGCAGTACTGTCACACACAGAGTGGGAATACTTATTACTGCACAGGGTAGTACTGTCACATACAGAGGGGGATACTTATTACTGCACAGGGTAGTACTGTCACATACAGAGGGGGGATACTTATTACTGCACAGGGTAGTACTGTCACACACAGAGTGGGATACTTATCACTGCACAGGGTAGTACTGTCACATACAGAGGGGGGATACTTATTACTGCACAGGGTAGTACTGTCACACACAGAGTGGGATACTTATTACTGCACAGGGTAGTACTGTCACATGCAGAGGGGGAATACATATTACTGCACAGGGTAGTACTGTCACATACAGAGGGGGATACTTATTACTGCACAGGGTAGTACTGTCACATACAGAGGGGGGATACATATTACTGCACAGGGTAGTACTGTCACACACAGAGGGTAGTACTGTCACAAACAGAGGGGGAATACTTATTACTGCAGAGGGAAGTACTGTCACACACAGAGGGGGAATACTTATTACTGCACAGGGTAGTACTGTCACACACACAGGGGGAATACTTATTACTGCACAGGGTAGTACTGTCACACACAGAGGGGGAATACTTATTACTGCACAGGGTAGTACTGTCACACACAGAGGGGGAATACTTATTACTGCAGAGTGTATTATTGTCAGACACAGAGGGGGAATACTTATTACTGCACAGGGCAGTACTGTCACATACAGAGGGGGGATACTTATTACTGCACAGGGTAGTACTGTCACACACAGATGGGGAATACTTATTACTGCACAGGGTAGTACTGTCACATACAGAGGGGGATACTTATTATTGCACAGGGTAGTACTGTCACATACAGAGGGGGATGCTTATTACTGCACAGGGTAGTATTGTCACATACATAGTGGGATACTTAGTACTGCACAGGGTAGTACTGTCACATACAGAGGGGGATACTTATTACTGCACAGGGTAGTACTGTCACATACAGAGGGGGAATGCTTATTACTGCACAGGGCAGTACTGTCACACACAGAGGGGGAATACTTATTACTGCACAGGGCAGTACTGTCACATACAGAGGGAGGATACTTATTACTGCACAGGGTAGTATTGTCACACACAGAGGGAGAATACTTATTACTGCAGAGGGTAGTACTGTCACATACAGAGGGAGGATACTTATTACTGCCCAGGGCAGTACTGTCACATACAGAGGGGGAATACTTATTACTGCACAGGGTAGTATTGTCACACACAGAGGGGGAATACTTATTACTGCAGAGGGAAGTACTGTCACAGACAGAGGGGGGATACTTATTACTGCAGAGGGAAGTACTGTCACATACAGAGGGGGATACTTATTACTGCACAGGGTAGTACTGTCACATACAGAGGGGGAATGCTTATTACTGCACAGGGCAGTACTGTCACACACAGAGGGGGAAAACTTATTACTGCACAGGGTAGTACTGTCACATACAGAGGGAGGATACTTATTACTGCACAGGGTAGTATTGTCACACACAGAGGGGGAATACTTATTACTGCAGAGGGAAGTACTGTCACAGACAGAGGGGGGATACTTATTACTGCAGAGGGAAGTACTGTCACATACAGAGGGGTGATACTTATTACTGCACAGGGCAGTACTGTCACAGACAGAGGGGGGATACTTATTACTGCACAGGGCAGTACTGTCAAAGACAGAGGTGGAATACTTATTACTGCACAGGGTAGTATTGCCACACACAGAGGGGGGATACTTATTACTGCACAGGGAAGAACTGTCACATACAGAGGGGTGATACTTATTACTGCACAGGGTAGTACTGTCACACACAGAGGGGGGATACGTATTACTGCACAGGGTAATACTGTCACAGACAGAGGGGGGATGTTTATTACTGCACAGGGTAGTACTGTCACATACAGATGGGGGATACTTATTACTGCACAGGGTAGTACAGTCACACACAGAGGGGAATACTTATTACTGCAGAGGGAAGTACTGTCACAGACAGAGGGGGGATACTTATTACTGCAGAGGGAAGTACTGTCACATACAGAGGGGGGATACTTATTACTGCACTGAGTAGTACTGTCACACACAGAGGGGGAATACTTATTACTGCACAGGGTAGTACTGTCACACACAGATGGGGAATACTTATTACTGCACAGGGTAGTACTGTCACATACAGAGGGGGATACTTATTATTGCACAGGGTAGTACTGTCACATACAGAGGGGGATGCTTATTACTGCACAGGGTAGTATTGTCACATACAGAGGGGGATACTTAGTACTGCACAGGGTAGTACTGTCACATACAGAGGGGGATACTTATTACTGCACAGGGTAGTACAGTCACACACAGAGGGGGAATACTTATTACTGCAGAGGGAAGTACTGTCACAGACAGAGGGGGGATACTTATTACTGCAGAGGGAAGTACTGTCACATACAGAGGGGGGATACATATTACTGCACAGGGTAGTACTGTCACACACAGAGGGTAGTACTGTCACAAATAGAGGGGGAATACTTATTACTGCAGAGGGAAGTACTGTCACACACAGAGGGGGAATACTTATTACTGCACAGGGTAGTACTGTCACACACACAGGGGGAATACTTATTACTGCACAGGGTAGTACTGTCACACACAGAGGGGGAATACTTATTACTGCACAGGGTAGTACTGTCACACACAGAGGGGGAATACTTATTACTGCAGAGTGTATTATTGTCAGACACAGAGGGGGAATACTTATTACTGCACAGGGCAGTACTGTCACATACAGAGGGGGGATACTTATTACTGCACAGGGTAGTACTGTCACACACAGATGGGGAATACTTATTACTGCACAGGGTAGTACTGTCACATACAGAGGGGGATACTTATTATTGCACAGGGTAGTACTGTCACATACAGAGGGGGATGCTTATTACTGCACAGGGTAGTATTGTCACATACATAGGGGGATACTTAGTACTGCACAGGGTAGTACTGTCACATACAGAGGGGGATACTTATTACTGCACAGGGTAGTACTGTCACATACAGAGGGGGAATGCTTATTACTGCACAGGGCAGTACTGTCACACACAGAGGGGGAATACTTATTACTGCACAGGGCAGTACTGTCACATACAGAGGGAGGATACTTATTACTGCACAGGGTAGTATTGTCACACACAGAGGGAGAATACTTATTACTGCAGAGGGTAGTACTGTCACATACAGAGGGAGGATACTTATTACTGCCCAGGGCAGTACTGTCACATACAGAGGGGGGATACGTATTACTGCACAGGGTAATACTGTCACAGACAGAGGGGGGATGTTTATTACTGCACAGGGTAGTACTGTCACATACAGAGGGGGGATACTTATTACTGCACAGGGTAGTACAGTCACACACAGAGGGGAATACTTATTACTGCAGAGGGAAGTACTGTCACAGACAGAGGGGGGATACTTATTACTGCAGAGGGAAGTACTGTCACATACAGAGGGGGGATACTTATTACTGCACTGAGTAGTACTGTCACACACAGAGGGGGAATACTTATTACTGCACAGGGTAGTACTGTCACACACAGATGGGGAATACTTATTACTGCACAGGGTAGTACTGTCACATACAGAGGGGGATACTTATTATTGCACAGGGTAGTACTGTCACATACAGAGGGGGAATACTTATTACTGCACAGGGTAGTACTGTCACATACAGAGGGGGATACTTAGTACTGCACAGGGTAGTACTGTCACATACAGAGGGGGATACTTATTACTGCACAGGGTAGTACAGTCACACACAGAGGGGGAATACTTATTACTGCAGAGGGAAGTACTGTCACAGACAGAGGGGGGATACTTATTACTGCAGAGGGAAGTACTGTCACATACAGAGGGGGAATACTTATTACTGCACAGGGCAGTACTGTCACATACAGAGGGGGGATACTTATTACTGCACAGGGTAGTACTGTCACACACAGAGTGGGATACTTATTACTGCACAGGGTAGTACTGTCACATACAGAGGGGGAATACTTATTACTGCACAGGGTAGTACTGTCACATACAGAGGGGGATACTTATTACTGCACAGGGTAGTACTGTCACATACAGAGGGGGGATACATATTACTGCACAGGGTAGTACTGTCACACACAGAGGGTAGTACTGTCACAAACAGAGGGGGAATACTTATTACTGCAGAGGGAAGTACTGTCACACACAAAGGGGGGAATACTTATTACTGCACAGGGTAGTACTGTCACACACACAGGGGGAATACTTATTACTGCACAGGGTAGTACTGTCACACACAGAGGGGGAATACTTATTACTGCACAGGGTAGTACTGTCACACACAGAGGGGGAATACTTATTACTGCAGAGTGTATTATTGTCAGACACAGAGGGGGAATACTTATTACTGCACAGGGCAGTACTGTCACATACAGAGGGGGGATACTTATTACTGCACAGGGTAGTACTGTCACACACAGATGGGGAATACTTATTACTGCACAGGGTAGTACTGTCACATACAGAGGGGGGATACTTATTACTGCACAGGGTAGTACTGTCACACACAGATGGGGAATACTTATTACTGCACAGGGTAGTACTGTCACATACAGAGGGGGATACTTATTACTGCACAGGGTAGTACTGTCACATACAGAGGGGGAATGCTTATTACTGCACAGGGTAGTACTGTCACACACAGAGGGGGATACTTATTACTGCACAGGGTAGTACTGTCACATTCAGAGGGGGCGATACTTATTACTGCACAGGGCAGTACTGGTCACCAGACAGGGGGAATCATTATTACTGCACAGGGTAGTACTGTCACACACAGAGGGGGGGATAGCTTATTACGGCACAGGGTAGTACTGTCACACACAGAGGGGGGAATACTTATTACTGCCCAGGGTAGTACTGTCACACACAGAGGGGGGATACTTATTACTGCCCAGGGTAGTACTGTCACATACAGAGGGGGAATACTTATTACTGCACAGGGTAGTACTGTCACAGACAGAGGGGGGAATACTTATTACTGCACAGGGTAGTACTGTCACACACAGAGGGGGAATACTTATTACTGCACAGGGTAGTACTGTCACACACAGAGGGGGAATACTTATTACTGCAGAGGGAAGTACTGTCACATACAGAGGGGGATACTTATTACTGCCCAGGGCAGTACTGTCACACACAGAGGGGGAATACTTATTACTGCACAGGGCAGTACTGTCACATACAGAGGGAGGATACTTATTACTGCACAGGGTAGTATTGTCACACACAGAGGGAGAATACTTATTACTGCACAGGGTAGTACTGTCACATACAGAGGGAGGATACTTATTACTGCCCAGGGCAGTACTGTCACATACAGAGGGGGAATACTTATTACTGCACAGGGTAGTATTGTCACACACAGAGGGGGAATACTTATTACTGCAGAGGGAAGTACTGTCACAGACAGAGGGGGGATACTTATTACTGCAGAGGGAAGTACTGTCACATACAGAGGGGGGATACTTATTACTGCACAGGGCAGTACTGTCACAGACAGAGGGGGGAATACTTATTACTGCACAGGGTAGTACTGTCACATACAGAGGGGGGATACTTATTACTGCACAGGGCAGTACTGTCACAGACAGAGGGGGAATACTTATTACTGCACAGGGTAGTATTGTCACACACAGAGGGGGGATACTTATTACTGCACAGGGAAGTACTGTCACAGACAGAGGGGGAATACTTATTACTGCACAGGGTAGTATTGTCACACACAGAGGGGGGATACTTATTACTGCACAGGGTAGTACTGTCACATACAGAGGGGTGATACTTATTACTGCACAGGGTAGTACTGTCACACACAGAGGGGGAATACTTATTACTGCAGAGGGAAGTACTGTCACATACAGAGGGGGGATACTTATTACTGCACAGGGCAGTACTGTCACACACAAAGGGGGAATACTTATTACTGCACAGGGTAGTACTGTCACATACAGACGGGGGATACTTATTACTGCACAGGGTAGTACTGTCACACACAGAGAGGGAATACTTATTACTGCACAGGGCAATACTGTCACATACAGAGGGGGGATACTTATTACTGCACAGCAGTTCTGTCACACACAGAGGGGGAATACTTATTACTGCACAGGGTAGTACTGTCACATACAGAGGGAGGATACTTATTACTGCACAGGGTAGTATTGTCACACACAGAGGGAGAATACTTATTACTGCACAGGGTAGTACTGTCACATACAGAGGGAGGATACTTATTACTGCCCAGGGCAGTACTGTCACATACAAAGGGGGAATACTTATTACTGCACAGGGTAGTATTGTCACACACAGAGGGGGAATACTTATTACTGCAGAGGGAAGTACTGTCACAGACAGAGGGGGGATACTTATTACTGCAGAGGGAAGTACTGTCACACACAGAGGGGGGATACTTATTACTGCACTGAGTAGTACTGTCACACACAGAGGGGGAATAATTATTACTGCAGAGGGAAGTACTGTCACATACAGAGGGGGAATACTTATTACTGCACAGGGTACACACAGAGGGGGAATGCTTATTACTGCCCAGGGTAGTACTGTCACACACAGAGGGGGGATACTTATTACTGCACAGGGTAGTACTGTCACATTCAGAGAGGGAATACTTATTACTGCACAGGGCAGTACTGTGACACCCAAAGGGTGAATCATTATTAGTGCACAGGGTAGTACTGTCACACACAGAGGGGGAATGCTTATTACTGCCCAGGGTAGTACTGTCACACACAGAGGGGGAATACTTATTACTGCCCAGGGTAGTACTGTCACACACAGAGGGGGGATACTTATTACTTCCCAGGGTAATACTGTCACATACAGAGGGGAAATACTTATTACTGCCCAGGGTAGTACTGTCACATACAGAGGGGGAATACTTATCACTGCCCAGGGTAGTACTGTCACACACAGAGGGGGAATACTTATTACTGCCCAGGGTAGTACTGTCACATACAGAGGGGGAATACTTATTACAGCACAGGGTAGTACTGTCACACACAGAGGGGGAATACTTATTACTGCACAGGGCAGTACTGTCACATACAGAGGGGGAATACTTATTACGGCACAGGGTAGTACTGTCACACACAGAGGGGGAATACTTATTACTGCACAGGGTAGTACTGTCACACACAGAGGGGGAATACTTATTACATCACAGGGAAGTACTGTCACACACAGAGGGGGAATACTTATTACTGCAGAGGGAAGTACTGTCACACACAGAGGCAGTACTTCTTTGACAGTACTGCCCAGGGCAGTACTGTCACACACAGAGGGGGAATACTTATTACTGCACAGGGCAGTACTGTCACATACAGAGGGAGGATACTTATTACTGCACAGGGTAGTATTGTCACACACAGAGGGAGAATACTTATTACTGCACAGGGTAGTACTGTCACATACAGAGGGGGGGATACTTATTACTGCACAGGGCAGTACTGTCACAGACAGAGGGGGAATACTTATTACTGCACAGGGTAGTATTGTCACACACAGAGGGGGGATACTTATTACTGCACAGGGAAGTACTGTCACAGACAGAGGGGGAATACTTATTACTGCACAGGGTAGTATTGTCACACACAGAGGGGGGATACTTATTACTGCACAGGGATGTACTGTCACATACAGAGGGGTGATACTTATTACTGCACAGGGTAGTACTGTCACACACAGAGGGGGAATACTTATTACTGCAGAGGGAAGTACTGTCACATACAGAGGGGGGATACTTATTACTGCACAGGGCAGTACTGTCACACACAGAGGGGGAATACTTATTACGGCACAGGGTAGTACTGTCACATACAGAGGGAGGATACTTATTACTGCCCAGGGCAGTACTGTCACATACAGAGGGGGAATACTTATTACTGCACAGGGCAGTACTGTCACACACAGAGGGGGAATACTTATTACTGCACAGACCAGTACTGTCATACACAGAGGGGGAATACTTATTACTGCCCAGGGCAGTACTGTCACACACAGAGGGGGAATACTTATTACTGCACAGGGCAGTACTGTCACATACAGAGGGAGGATACTTATTACTGCACAGGGTAGTATTGTCACACACAGAGGGAGAAAACTTATTACTGCACAGGGTAGTACTGTCACATACAGAGGGAGGATACTTATTGCTGCCCAGGGCAGTACTGTCACATACAGAGGGGGAATACTTATTACTGCACAGGGTAGTATTGTCACACACAGAGGGGGAAAACTTATTACTGCAGAGGGAAGTACTGTCACAGACAGAGGGGGGATACTTATTACTGCAGAGGGAAGTACTGTCACATACAGAGGGGGGATACTTATTACTGCACAGGGCAGTACTGTCACAGACAGAGGGGGGAATACTTATTACTGCACAGGGTAGTACTGTCACATACAGAGGGGGGATACTTATTACTGCACAGGGCAGTACCGTCACAGACAGAGGGGGAATACTTATTACTGCACAGGGTAGTATTGTCACACACAGAGGGGGGATACTTATTACTGCACAGGGAAGTACTGTCACAGACAGAGGGGGAATACTTATTACTGCACAGGGTAGTATTGTCACACACAGAGGGGGGATACTTATTACTGCACAGGGAAGTACTGTCACATACAGAGGGGTGATACTTATTAATGCACAGGGTAGTACTGTCACACACAGAGGGGGAATACTTATTACTGCAGAGGGAAGTACTGTCACATACAGAGGGGGGATACTTATTACTGCACAGGGCAGTACTGTCACACACAAAGGGGGAATACTTATTACTGCACAGGGTAGTACTGTCACATACAGACGGGGGATACTTATTACTGCACAGGGTAGTACTGTCACACACAGAGAGGGAATACTTATTACTGCACAGGGCAATACTGTCACATGCAGAGGGGGATACTTAATACTGCACAGGGTAGTACTGTCACATACAGACGGGGGATACTTATTACTGCACAGGGTAGTACTGTCACACACAGAGAGGGAATACTTATTACTGCTCAGGGCAATACTGTCACATACAGAGGGGGGATACTTATTACTGCACAGGGCAGTACTGTCACACACAGAGGGGGAATACTTATTACTGCACAGGGTAGTACTGTCACATACAGAGGGAGGATACTTATTACTGCACAGGGTAGTATTGTCACACACAGAGGGGGAATACTTATTACTGCACAGGGTAGTACTGTCACATACAGAGGGAGGATACTTATTACTGCCCAGAGCAGTACTGTCACATACAAAGGGGGAATACTTATTACTGCACAGGGTAGTATTGTCACACACAGAGGGGGAATACTTATTACTGCAGAGGGAAGTACTGTCACAGACAGAGGGGGGATACTTATTACTGCAGAGGGAAGTACTGTCACATACAGAGGGGGGATACTTATTACTGCACTGAGTAGTACTGTCACACACAGAGGGGGAATACTTATTACTGCACAGGGTAGTACTGTCACACACAGAGGGGGAATACTTATTACTGCAGAGTGTATTATTGTCAGACACAGAGGGGGAATACTTATTACTGCACAGGGCAGTACTGTCACATACAGAGGGGGGATACTTATTACTGCACAGGGTAGTACTGTCACACACAGAGGGGGAATACTTATTACTGCACAGGGTAGTACTGTCACATACAGAGGGGGATACTTATTATTGCACAGGGTAGTACTGTCACATACAGAGGGGGATGCTTATTACTGCACAGGGTAGTATTGTCACATACAGAGGGGGATACTTAGTACTGCACAGGGTAGTACTGTCACATACAGAGGGGGATACTTATTACTGCACAGGGTAGTACTGTCACATACAGAGGGGGAATGCTTATTACTGCACAGGACAGTACTGTCACACACAGAGGGGGAATACTTATTACTGCACAGGGCAGTACTGTCACATACAGAGGGAGGATACTTATTACTGCACAGGGTAGTATTGTCACACACAGAGGGAGAATACTTATTACTGCACAGGGTAGTACTGTCACATACAGAGGGAGGATACTTATTACTGCCCAGGGCAGTACTGTCACATACAGAGGGGGAATACTTATTACTGCACAGGGTAGTATTGTCACACACAGAGGGGGAATACTTATTACTGCAGAGGGAAGTACTGTCACAGACAGAGGGGGGATACTTATTACTGCAGAGGGAAGTACTGTCACATACAGAGGGGGATACTTATTACTGCACAGGGTAGTACTGTCACATACAGAGGGGGAATGCTTATTACTGCACAGGGCAGTACTGTCACACACAGAGGGGGAAAACTTATTACTGCACAGGGCAGTACTGTCACATACAGAGGGAGGATACTTATTACTGCACAGGGTAGTATTGTCACACACAGAGGGAGAATACTTATTACTGCACAGGGCAGTACTGTCACATACAGAGGGGGATACTTATTACTGCACAGGGTAGTACTGTCACATACAGAGGGGGAATGCTTATTACTGCACAGGGCAGTACTGTCACACACAGAGGGGGAATACTTATTACGGCACAGGGTAGTACTGTCACATACAGAGGGAGGATACTTATTATTGCCCAGGGCAGTACTGTCACACACAGAGGGGGAATACTTATTACTGCACAGGGCAGTACTGTCACATACAGAGGGAGGATACTTATTACTGCACAGGGTAGTATTGTCACACACAGAGGGAGAATACTTATTACTGCACAGGGTAGTACTGTCACATACAGAGGGAGGATACTTATTGCTGCCCAGGGCAGTACTGTCACATACAGAGGGGGAATACTTATTACTGCACAGGGTAGTATTGTCACACACAGAGGGGGAATACTTATTACTGCAGAGGGAAGTACTGTCACAGACAGAGGGGGGATACTTATTACTGCAGAGGGAAGTACTGTCACATACAGAGGGGGGATACTTATTACTGCACAGGGCAGTACTGTCACAGACAGAGGGGGGAATACTTATTACTGCACAGGGTAGTACTGTCACATACAGAGGGGGGATACTTATTACTGCACAGGGCAGTACTGTCACAGACAGAGGGGGAATACTTATTACTGCACAGGGTAGTATTGTCACACACAGAGGGGGGATACTTATTACTGCACAGGGAAGTACTGTCACAGACAGAGGGGGAATACTTATTACTGCACAGGGTAGTATTGTCACACACAGAGGGGGGATACTTATTACTGCACAGGAAAGTACTGTCACATACAGAGGGGTGATACTTATTAATGCACAGGGTAGTACTGTCACACACAGAGGGGGAATACTTATTACTGCAGAGGGAAGTACTGTCACATACAGAGGGGGGATACTTATTACTGCACAGGGCAGTACTGTCACACACAAAGGGGGAATACTTATTACTGCACAGGGTAGTACTGTCACATACAGAGGGAGGATACTTATTACTGCACAGGGTAGTATTGTCACACACAGAGGGGGAATACTTATTACTGCACAGGGTAGTACTGTCACACACAGAGAGGGAATACTTATTACTGCACAGGGCAATACTGTCACATGCAGAGGGGGATACTTAATACTGCACAGGGTAGTACTGTCACATACAGACGGGGGGATACTTATTACTGCACAGGGTAGTACTGTCACACACAGAGAGGGAATACTTATTACTGCTCAGGGCAATACTGTCACATACAGAGGGGGGATACTTATTACTGCACAGGGTAGTACTGTCACACACAGAGGGGGAATACTTATTACTGCACAGGGTAGTACTGTCACACACAGAGGGGGAATACTTATTACTGCAGAGTGTATTATTGTCAGACACAGAGGGGGAATACTTATTACTGCACAGGGCAGTACTGTCACATACAGAGGGGGGATACTTATTACTGCACAGGGTAGTACTGTCACACACAGAGGGGGAATACTTATTACTGCACAGGGTAGTACTGTCACATACAGAGGGGGATACTTATTATTGCACAGGGTAGTACTGTCACATACAGAGGGGGATGCTTATTACTGGGTAGTAGATTCAGGAGTAATTTGAGGAAGCACTTCTTTACAGAAAGAGTGATTGATTTATGGAATAAACTTCCTCAAGAGGTAGTAGCAACAAACACTGTGGGGGACTTTAAAAATGCATGGGACAAGCATAGGGCTATCCTACGAACTAGATAAGTTTATACTGTTAGGTAAGGTGGGGCAGACTTGCTGGGCCTATGGCTCTTATCTGCCGTCAATATCTATGTTTCTATGTTTCTATGTTTACTGCACAGGGTAGTATTGTCACATACAGAGGGGGATACTTAGTACTGCACAGGGTAGTACTGTCACATACAGAGGGGGATACTTATTACTGCACAGTGTAGTACTGTCACATACAAAGGGGGAATGCTTATTACTGCACAGGACAGTACTGTCACACACAGAGGGGGAATACTTATTACTGCACAGGGCAGTACTGTCACATACAGAGGGAGGATACTTATTACTGCACAGGGTAGTATTGTCACACACAGAGGGAGAATACTTATTACTGCACAGGGTAGTACTGTCACATACAGAGGGAGGATACTTATTACTGCCCAGGGCAGTACTGTCACATACAGAGGGGGAATACTTATTACTGCACAGGGTAGTATTGTCACACACAGAGGGGGAATACTTATTACTGCAGAGGGAAGTACTGTCACAGACAGAGGGGGGATACTTATTACTGCAGAGGGAAGTACTGTCACATACAGAGGGGGATACTTATTACTGCACAGGGTAGTACTGTCACATACAGAGGGGGAATGCTTATTACTGCACAGGGCAGTACTGTCACACACAGAGGGGGAAAACTTATTACTGCACAGGGCAGTACTGTCACATACAGAGGGAGGATACTTATTACTGCACAGGGTAGTATTGTCACACACAGAGGGGAGAATACTTATTACTGCACAGGGTAGTACTGTCACATACAGAGGGAGGATACTTATTACTGCACAGGGTAGTATTGTCACACACAGAGGGGGAATACTTATTACTGCACAGGGAAGAACTGTCACATACAGAGGGGTGATACTTATTACTGCACAGGGTAGTACTGTCACACACAGAGGGGGGATACTTATTACTGCAGAGGGAAGTACTGTCACATACAGAGGGGGGATACTTATTACTGCACAGGGCAGTACTGTCACACACAGAGGGGGAATACTTATTACTGCACAGGGTAGTACTGTCACATACAGACGGGGGATACTTATTACTGCACAGGGTAGTACTGTCACACACAGAGAGGGAATACTTATTACTGCACAGGGCAATACTGTCACATACAGAGGGGGGATACTTATTACTGCACAGGGTAGTACTGTCACACACAGAGGGGGAATACTTATTACTGCAGAGGGAAGTACTGTCACAGACAGAGGGGGGATACTTATTACTGCAGAGGGAAGTACTGTCACATACAGAGGGGGGATACTTATTACTGCACAGGGTAGTACTGTCACAGACAGAGGGGGGATACGTATTACTGCACAGGGCAGTACTGTCACAGACAGAGGGGGGATACTTATTACTGCACAGGGAAGTACTGTCACACACAGAGGGGGAATACTTATTACTGCACAGGGTAGTACTGTCACATACAGAGGGGGGATGCTTATTACTGCACAGGGTAGTACTGTCACATACAGAGGGGGGATACTTATTACTGCAGAGGGAAGTACTGTCAATTAGATAGGGGTAATGCTTATTACTGCAGAGGGAAGTACTGTCACATACAGAGTGGGAATACTTATTACTGCAGAGGGTAGTACTGTCACATACAGAGGGGGAATACTTATTACTGCACAGGGCAGTACTGTGACACCCAAAGGGTGAATAATTATTACTGCACAGGGTAGTACTGTCACACACAGAGGGGGAATGCTTATTACTGCCCAGGGTAGTACTGTCACACACAGAGGGGGGATACTTATTACTGCACAGGGTAGTACTGTCACATTCAGAGGGGGAATACTTATTACTGCACAGGGCAGTACTGTGACACCCAAAGGGTGAATCATTATTACTGCACAGGGTAGTACTGTCACACACAGAGGGGGAATGCTTATTACGGCCCAGGGTAGTACTGTCACACACAGAGGGGGAATACTTATTACTGCCCAGGGTAGTACTGTCACACACAGAGGGGGGATACTTATTACTGCCCAGGGTAGTACTGTCACATACAGAGGGGGAATACTTATTACTGCACAGGGTAGTACTGTCACACACAGAGGGGGAATACTTATTACTGCACAGGGTAGTACTGTCACACACAGAGGGGGAATACTTATTACATCACAGGGTAGTACTGTCACACACAGAGGGGGAATACTTATTACTGCAGAGGGAAGTACTGTCACACACAGAGGCAGTACTTCCTTGACAGTACTGCCCAGGGCAGTACTGTCACACACAGAGGGGGAATACTTATTACTGCACAGGGCAGTACTGTCACATACAGAGGGAGGATACTTATTACTGCACAGGGTAGTATTGTCACACACAGAGGGAGAATACTTATTACTGCACAGGGTAGTACTGTCACATACAGAGGGAGGATACTTATTACTGCCCAGGGCAGTACTGTCACATACAGAGGGGGAATACTTATTACTGCACAGGGTAGTATTGTCACACACAGAGGGGGAATACTTATTACTGCAGAGGGAAGTACTGTCACAGACAGAGGGGGGATACTTATTACTGCAGAGGGAAGTACTGTCACATACAGAGGGGGGATACTTATTACTGCACAGGGCAGTACTGTCACAGACAGAGGGGGGAATACTTATTACTGCACAGGGTAGTACTGTCACATACAGAGGGGGGATACTTATTACTGCACAGGGCAGTACTGTCACAGACAGAGGGGGAATACTTATTACTGCACAGGGTAGTATTGTCACACACAGAGGGGGGATACTTATTACTGCACAGGGAAGTACTGTCACAGACAGAGGGGGAATACTTATTACTGCACAGGGTAGTATTGTCACACACAGAGGGGGGATACTTATTACTGCACAGGGAAGTACTGTCACATACAGAGGGGTGATACTTATTACTGCACAGGGTAGTACTGTCACACACAGAGGGGGAATACTTATTACTGCAGAGGGAAGTACTGTCACATACAGAGGGGGGATACTTATTACTGCACAGGGCAGTACTGTCACACACAGAGGGGGAATACTTATTACTGCACAGGGTAGTACTGTCACATACAGAGGGGGATACTTATTACTGCACAGGGCAGTACTGTCACACACAGAGGGGGAATACTTATTACTGCACAGGGCAGTACTGTCACATACAGAGGGGGATACTTATTACTGCACAGGGTAGTACTGTCACACACAGAGTGAGAATACTTATTACTGCACAGGGTAGTACTGTCACATACAGAGGGAGGATACTTATTGCTGCCCAGGGCAGTACTGTCACATACAGAGGGGGAATACTTATTACTGCACAGGGTAGTATTGTCACACACAGAGGGGGAATACTTATTACTGCAGAGGGAAGTACTGTCACAGACAGAGGGGGGATACTTATTACTGCAGAGGGAAGTACTGTCACATACAGAGGGGGGATACTTATTACTGCACAGGGCAGTACTGTCACAGACAGAGGGGGGAATACTTATTACTGCACAGGGTAGTACTGTCACATACAGAGGGGGGATACTTATTACTGCACAGGGAAGTACTGTCACAGACAGAGGGGGAATACTTATTACTGCACAGGGTAGTATTGTCACACACAGAGGGGGGATACTTATTACTGCACAGGGAAGTACTGTCACAGACAGAGGGGGGAATACTTATTACTGCACAGGGTAGTATTGTCACACACAGAGGGGGGATACTTATTACTGCACAGGGAAGTACTGTCACATACAGAGGGGTGATACTTATTACTGCACAGGGTAGTACTGTCACACACAGAGGGGGGAATACTTATTACTGCAGAGGGTAGTACTGTCACATACAGAGGGGGGATACTTATTACTGCACAGGGCAGTACTGTCACACACAAAGGGGGATACTTATTACTGCACAGGGTAGTACTGTCACATACAGAGGGGGATACTTATTACTGCACAGGGTAGTACTGTCACACACAGAGGGGGATACTTATTACTGCACAGGGTAGTACTGTCACATACAGAGGGGGATACTTATTACTGCACAGGCAGTACTGTCACACACAGAGGGGGAATACTTATTACTGCACAGGGTAGTACTGTCACATACAGAGGGAGGATACTTATTACTGCACAGGGTAGTACTGTCACACACAGAGGGGGAATACTTATTACTGCACAGGGTAGTACTGTCACATACAGAGGGGGAATACTTATTACTGCCCAGGGCAGTACTGTCACATACAGAGGGGGAATACTTATTACTGCACAGGGTAGTATTGTCACACACAGAGGGGGAATACTTATTACTGCAGAGGGAAGTACTGTCACAGACAGAGGGGGGATACTTATTACTGCAGAGGGAAGTACTGTCACATACAGAGGGGGGATACTTATTACTGCACAGGGTAGTACTGTCACATACAGAGGGGGATACTTATTACTGCACAGGGAAGTACTGTCACACACAGAGGGGGAATACTTATTACTGCACAGGGTAGTACTGTCACAGACAGAGGGGGGAATACTTATTACTGCACAGGGTAGTACTGTCTCATACAGAGGGGGGATACTTATTACTGCACAGGGCAGTACTGTCACACACAGAGGGGGAATACTTATTACTGCACAGGGTAGTACTGTCACATACAGAGGGGGATACTTATTACTGCACAGGGTAGTACTGTCACACACAGAGGGGGAATACTTATTACTGCACAGGGTAGTACTGTCACACACAGAGGGGGGATACTTATTACTGCACAGGGTAGTACTGTCACATACAGAGGGGGATACTTATTACTGCACAGGGTAGTACTGTCACATACAGAGGGGGAATACTTATTACTGCAGAGGGAAGTACTGTCACAGACAGAGGGGGGAATACTTATTACTGCAGAGGGAAGTACTGTCACATACAGAGGGGGGGATACTTATTACTGCACAGGGCAGTACTGTCACAGACAGAGGGGGGAATACTTATTACTGCACAGGGTAGTACTGTCACATACAGAGGGGGATACTTATTACTGCACAGGGCAGTACTGTCACAGACAGAGGGGGAATACTTATTACTGCACAGGGTAGTATTGTCACACACAGAGGGGGGATACTTATTACTGCACAGGGAAGTACTGTCACAGACAGAGGGGGAATACTTATTACTGCACAGGGTAGTATTGTCACACACAGAGGGGGGATACTTATTACTGCACAGGGCAATACTGTCACATACAGAGGGGGATACTTATTACTGCACAGGGTAGTACTGTCACACACAGAGGGGGAATACTTATTACTGCAGAGGGAAGTACTGTCACATACAGAGGGGGGATACTTATTACTGCACAGGGCAGTACTGTCACACACAAAGGGGGAATACTTATTACTGCACAGGGTAGTACTGTCACATACAGAGGGAGGATACTTATTACTGCACAGGGTAGTATTGTCACACACAGAGGGGGAATACTTATTACTGCACAGGGTAGTACTGTCACACACAGAGAGGGAATACTTATTACTGCACAGGGCAATACTGTCACATGCAGAGGGGGATACTTAATACTGCACAGGGTAGTACTGTCACATACAGACGGGGGATACTTATTACTGCACAGGGTAGTACTGTCACACACAGAGAGGGAATACTTATTACTGCTCAGGGCAATACTGTCACATACAGAGGGGGGATACTTATTACTGCACAGGGTAGTACTGTCACACACAGAGGGGGAATACTTATTACTGCACAGGGTAGTACTGTCACACACAGAGGGGGAATACTTATTACTGCAGAGTGTATTATTGTCAGACACAGAGGGGGAATACTTATTACTGCACAGGGCAGTACTGTCACATACAGAGGGGGGATACTTATTACTGCACAGGGTAGTACTGTCACACACAGAGGGGGAATACTTATTACTGCACAGGGTAGTACTGTCACATACAGAGGGGGATACTTATTATTGCACAGGGTAGTACTGTCACATACAGAGGGGGATGCTTATTACTGGGTAGTAGATTCAGGAGTAATTTGAGGAAGCACTTCTTTACAGAAAGAGTGATTGATTTATGGAATAAACTTCCTCAAGAGGTAGTAGCAACAAACACTGTGGGGGACTTTAAAAATGCATGGGACAAGCATAGGGCTATCCTACGAACTAGATAAGTTTATACTGTTAGGTAAGGTGGGGCAGACTTGCTGGGCCTATGGCTCTTATCTGCCGTCAATATCTATGTTTCTATGTTTCTATGTTTACTGCACAGGGTAGTATTGTCACATACAGAGGGGGATACTTAGTACTGCACAGGGTAGTACTGTCACATACAGAGGGGGATACTTATTACTGCACAGTGTAGTACTGTCACATACAAAGGGGGAATGCTTATTACTGCACAGGACAGTACTGTCACACACAGAGGGGGAATACTTATTACTGCACAGGGCAGTACTGTCACATACAGAGGGAGGATACTTATTACTGCACAGGGTAGTATTGTCACACACAGAGGGATAATACTTATTACTGCACAGGGTAGTACTGTCACATACAGAGGGAGGATACTTATTACTGCCCAGGGCAGTACTGTCACATACAGAGGGGGAATACTTATTACTGCACAGGGTAGTATTGTCACACACAGAGGGGGAATACTTATTACTGCAGAGGGAAGTACTGTCACAGACAGAGGGGGGATACTTATTACTGCAGAGGGAAGTACTGTCACATACAGAGGGGGATACTTATTACTGCACAGGGTAGTACTGTCACATACAGAGGGGGAATGCTTATTACTGCACAGGGCAGTACTGTCACACACAGAGGGGGAAAACTTATTACTGCACAGGGCAGTACTGTCACATACAGAGGGAGGATACTTATTACTGCACAGGGTAGTATTGTCACACACAGAGGGAGAATACTTATTACTGCACAGGGTAGTACTGTCACATACAGAGGGAGGATACTTATTACTGCACAGGGTAGTATTGTCACACACAGAGGGGGAATACTTATTACTGCACAGGGAAGAACTGTCACATACAGAGGGGTGATACTTATTACTGCACAGGGTAGTACTGTCACACACAGAGGGGGGATACTTATTACTGCAGAGGGAAGTACTGTCACATACAGAGGGGGGATACTTATTACTGCACAGGGCATTACTGTCACACACAGAGGGGGAATACTTATTACTGCACAGGGTAGTACTGTCACATACAGACGGGGGATACTTATTACTGCACAGGGTAGTACTGTCACACACAGAGAGGGAATACTTATTACTGCACAGGGCAATACTGTCACATACAGAGGGGGGATACTTATTACTGCACAGGGTAGTACTGTCACACACAGAGGGGGAATACTTATTACTGCAGAGGGAAGTACTGTCACAGACAGAGGGGGGATACTTATTACTGCAGAGGGAAGTACTGTCACATACAGAGGGGGGATACTTATTACTGCACAGGGTAGTACTGTCACAGACAGAGGGGGGATACGTATTACTGCACAGGGCAGTACTGTCACAGACAGAGGGGGGATACTTATTACTGCACAGGGAAGTACTGTCACACACAGAGGGGGAATACTTATTACTGCAGAGGGTAGTACTGTCACATACAGAGGGGGGATGCTTATTACTGCACAGGGTAGTACTGTCACATACAGAGGGGGGATACTTATTACTGCAGAGGGAAGTACTGTCAATTAGATAGGGGTAATGCTTATTACTGCAGAGGGAAGAACTGTCACATACAGAGTGGGAATACTTATTACTGCAGAGGGTAGTACTGTCACATACAGAGGGGGAATACTTATTACTGCACAGGGCAGTACTGTGACACCCAAAGGGTGAATAATTATTACTGCACAGGGTAGTACTGTCACACACAGAGGGGGAATGCTTATTACTGCCCAGGGTAGTACTGTCACACACAGAGGGGGGATACTTATTACTGCACAGGGTAGTACTGTCACATTCAGAGGGCGAATACTTATTACTGCACAGGGCAGTACTGTGACACCCAAAGGGTGAATCATTATTACTGCACAGGGTAGTACTGTCACACACAGAGGGGGAATGCTTATTACGGCCCAGGGTAGTACTGTCACACACAGAGGGGGAATACTTATTACTGCCCAGGGTAGTACTGTCACACACAGAGGGGGGATACTTATTACTGCCCAGGGTAGTACTGTCACATACAGAGGGGGAATACTTATTACTGCACAGGGTAGTACTGTTACACACAGAGGGGGAATACTTATTACTGCACAGGGTAGTACTGTCACACACAGAGGGGGAATACTTATTACATCACAGGGTAGTACTGTCACACACAGAGGGGGAATACTTATTACTGCAGAGGGAAGTACTGTCACACACAGAGGCAGTACTTCCTTGACAGTACTGCCCAGGGCAGTACTGTCACACACAGAGGGGGAATACTTATTACTGCACAGGGCAGTACTGTCACATACAGAGGGAGGATACTTATTACTGCACAGGGTAGTATTGTCACACACAGAGGGAGAATACTTATTACTGCACAGGGTAGTACTGTCACATACAGAGGGAGGATACTTATTACTGCCCAGGTCAGTACTGTCACATACAGAGGGGGAATACTTATTACTGCACAGGGTAGTATTGTCACACACAGAGGGGGAATACTTATTACTGCAGAGGGAAGTACTGTCACAGACAGAGGGGGGATACTTATTACTGCAGAGGGAAGTACTGTCACATACAGAGGGGGGATACTTATTACTGCACAGGGCAGTACTGTCACAGACAGAGGGGGGAATACTTATTACTGCACAGGGTAGTACTGTCACATACAGAGGGGGGGATACTTATTACTGCACAGGGCAGTACTGTCACAGACAGAGGGGGAATACTTATTACTGCACAGGGTAGTATTGTCACACACAGAGGGGGGATACTTATTACTGCACAGGGAAGAACTGTCACAGACAGAGGGGGAATACTTATTACTGCACAGGGTAGTATTGTCACACACAGAGGGGGGATACTTATTACTGCACAGGGAAGTACTGTCACATACAGAGGGGTGATACTTATTACTGCACAGGGTAGTACTGTCACACACAGAGGGGGAATACTTATTACTGCAGAGGGAAGTACTGTCACATACAGAGGGGGGATACTTATTACTGCACAGGGCAGTACTGTCACACACAGAGGGGGAATACTTATTACGGCACAGGGTAGTACTGTCACATACAGAGGGAGGATACTTATTACTGCCCAGGGCAGTACTGTCACACACAGAGGGGGAATACTTATTACTGCACAGGGCAGTACTGTCACATACAGAGGGAGGATACTTATTACTGCACAGGGTAGTATTGTCACACACAGAGTGAGAATACTTATTACTGCACAGGGTAGTACTGTCACATACAGAGGGAGGATACTTATTGCTGCCCAGTGCAGTACTGTCACATACAGAGGGGGAATACTTATTACTGCACAGGGTAGTATTGTCACACACAGAGGGGGAATACTTATTACTGCAGAGGGAAGTACTGTCACAGACAGAGGGGGGATACTTATTACTGCAGAGGGAAGTACTGTCACATACAGAGGGGGGATACTTATTACTGCACAGGGCAGTACTGTCACAGACAGAGGGGGGAATACTTATTACTGCACAGGGTAGTACTGTCACATACAGAGGGGGGATACTTATTACTGCACAGGGCAGTACTGTAACAGACAGAGGGGTAATACTTATTACTGCACAGGGTAGTATTGTCACACACAGAGGGGGGATACTTATTACTGCACAGGGAAGTACTGTCACAGACAGAGGGGGAATACTTATTACTGCGCAGGGTAGTATTGTCACACACAGAGGGGGGATACTTATTACTGCACAGGGAAGTACTGTCACATACAGAGGGGTGATACTTATTACTGCACAGGGTAGTACTGTCACACACAGAGGGGGGATACTTATTACTGCAGAGGGAAGTACTGTCACATACAGAGGGGGGATACTTATTACTGAACAGGGCAGTACTGTCACACACAAAGGGGGAATACGTATTACTGCACAGGGTAGTACTGTCACATACAGACGGGGGATACTTATTACTGCACAGGGTAGTACTGTCACACACAGAGAGGGAATACTTATTACTGCACAGGGCAATACTGTCACATACAGAGGGGGGATACTTATTACTGCACAGCAGTTCTGTCACACACAGAGGGGGAATACTTATTACTGCACAGGGTAGTACTGTCACATACAGAGGGAGAATACTTATTACTGCACAGGGTAGTACTGTCACATACAGAGGGAGGATACTTATTACTGCCCAGGGCAGTACTGTCACATACAAAGGGGGAATACTTATTACTGCACAGGGTAGTATTGTCACACACAGAGGGGGAATACTTATTACTGCAGAGGGAAGTACTGTCACAGACAGAGGGGGGATACTTATTACTGCAGAGGGAAGTACTGTCACACACAGAGGGGGGATACTTATTACTGCACTGAGTAGTACTGTCACACACAGAGGGGGAATACTTATCACTGCAGAGGGAAGTACTGTCACATACAGAGGGGGAATACTTATTACTGCACAGGGTACACACAGAGGGGGAATGCTTATTACTGCACAGGGTAGTACTGTCACACACAGAGGGGGGATACTTATTACTGCACAGGGTAGTACTGTCACATTCAGAGGGGGAATACTTATTACTGCACAGGGCAGTACTGTGACACCCAAAGGGTGAATCATTATTAGTGCACAGGGTAGTACTGTCACACACAGAGGGGGAATGCTTATTACTGCCCAGGGTAGTACTGTCACACACAGAGGGGGAATACTTATTACTGCCCAGGGTAGTACTGTCACACACAGAGGGGGGATACTTATTACTGCCCAGGGTAATACTGTCACATACAGAGGGGAAATACTTATCACTGCCCAGGGTAGTACTGTCACACACAGAGGGGGAATACTTATTACTGCCCAGGGTAGTACTGTCACATACAGAGGGGAAATACTTATTACAGCACAGAGTAGTACTGTCACACACAGAGGGGGAATACTTATTACTGCACAGGGCAGTACTGTCACATACAGAGGGGGAATACTTATTACGGCACAGGGTAGTACTGTCACACACAGAGGGGGAATACTTATTACTGCACAGGGTAGTACTGTCACACACAGAGGGGGAATACTTATTACATCACAGGGTAGTACTGTCACACACAGAGGGGGAATACTTATTACTGCAGAGGGAAGTACTGTCACACACAGAGGCAGTACTTCTTTGACAGTACTGCCCAGGGCAGTACTGTCACACACAGAGGGGGAATACTTATTACTGCACAGGGCAGTACTGTCACATACAGAGGGAGGATACTTATTACTGCACAGGGTAGTATTGTCACACACAGAGGGAGAATACTTATTACTGCACAGGGTAGTACTGTCACATACAGAGGGGGGGGATACTTATTACTGCACAGGGCAGTACTGTCACAGACAGAGGGGGAATACTTATTACTGCACAGGGTAGTATTGTCACACACAGAGGGGGGATACTTATTACTGCACAGGGAAGTACTGTCACAGACAGAGGGGGAATACTTATTACTGCACAGGGTAGTATTGTCACACACAGAGGGGGGATACTTATTACTGCACAGGGATGTACTGTCACATACAGAGGGGTGATACTTATTACTGCACAGGGTAGTACTGTCACACACAGAGGGGGAATACTTATTACTGCAGAGGGAAGTACTGTCACATACAGAGGGGGGATACTTATTACTGCACAGGGCAGTACTGTCACACACAGAGGGGGAATACTTATTACGGCACAGGGTAGTACTGTCACATACAGAGGGAGGATACTTATTACTGCCCAGGGCAGTACTGTCACACACAGAGGGGGAATACTTATTACTGCACAGGGCAGTACTGTCACATACAGAGGGAGGATACTTATTACTGCACAGGGTAGTATTGTCACACACAGAGGGAGAATACTTATTACTGCACAGGGTAGTACTGTCACATACAGAGGGAGGATACTTATTGCTGCCCAGGGCAGTACTGTCACATACAGAGGGGGAATACTTATTACTGCACAGGGTAGTATTGTCACACACAGAGGGGGAATACTTATTACTGCAGAGGGAAGTACTGTCACAGACAGAGGGGGGATACTTATTACTGCAGAGGGAAGTACTGTCACATACAGAGGGGGGATACTTATTACTGCACAGGGCAGTACTGTCACAGACAGAGGGGGGAATACTTATTACTGCACAGGGTAGTACTGTCACATACAGAGGGGGGATACTTATTACTGCACAGGGCAGTACTGTCACAGACAGAGGGGGAATACTTATTACTGCACAGGGTAGTATTGTCACACACAGAGGGGGGATACTTATTACTGCACAGGGAAGTACTGTCACAGACAGAGGGGGAATACTTATTACTGCACAGGGTAGTATTGTCACACACAGAGGGGGGATACTTATTACTGCACAGGGAAGTACTGCCACATACAGAGGGGTGATACTTATTACTGCACAGGGTAGTACTGTCACACACAGAGGGGGAATACTTATTACTGCAGAGGGAAGTACTGTCACATACAGAGGGTGGATACTTATTACTGCACAGGGCAGTACTGTCACACACAAAGGGGGAATACTTATTACTGCACAGGGTAGTACTGTCACATACAGACGGGGGATACTTATTACTGCACAGGGTAGTACTGTCACACACAGAGAGGGAATACTTATTACTGCACAGGGCAATACTGTCACATGCAGAGGGGGATACTTAATACTGCACAGGGTAGTACTGTCACATACAGACGGGGGATACTTATTACTGCACAGGGTAGTACTGTCACACACAGAGAGGGAATACTTATTACTGCTCAGGGCAATACTGTCACATACAGAGGGGGGATACTTATTACTGCACAGGGCAGTACTGTCACACACAGAGGGGGAATACTTATTACTGCACAGGGTAGTACTGTCACATACAGAGGGAGGATACTTATTACTGCACAGGGTAGTATTGTCACACACAGAGGGGGAATACTTATTACTGCACAGGGTAGTACTGTCACATACAGAGGGAGGATACTTATTACTGCCCAGGGCAGTACTGTCACATACAAAGGGGGAATACTTATTACTGCACAGGGTAGTATTGTCACACACAGAGGGGGAATACTTATTACTGCAGAGGGAAGTACTGTCACAGACAGAGGGGGGATACTTATTACTGCAGAGGGAAGTACTGTCACATACAGAGGGGGGATACTTATTACTGCACTGAGTAGTACTGTCACACACAGAGGGGGAATACTTATTACTGCAGAGGGAAGTACTGTCACATACAGAGGGGGAATACTTATTACTGCACAGGGTAGTACTGTCACAGACAGAGGGGGGATACGTATTACTGCACAGGGCAGTACTGTCACAGACAGAGGGGGGATACTTATTACTGCACAAGGAAGTACTGTCACACACAGAGGGGGAATACTTATTACTGCAGAGGGTAGTACTGTCACATACAGAGGGGTGATACTTATTACTGCACAGGGTAATACTGTCACAGACAGAGCGGGGATGCTTATTACTGCACAGGGTAGTACTGTCACATACAGAGGGGGGATACTTATTACTGCAGAGGGAAGTACTGTCACATAGATAGGGGTAATGCTTATTACTGCAGAGGGAAGTACTGTCACATACAGAGTGGGAATACTTATTACTGCAGAGGGTAGTACTGTCACATACAGAGGGGGAATACTTATTACTGCACAGGGCAGTACTGTGACACCCAAAGGGTGAATAATTATTACTGCACAGGGTAGTACTGTCACACACAGAGGGGGAATGATTATTACTGCCCAGGGTAGTACTGTCACACACAGAGGGGGGATACTTATTACTGCACAGGGTAGTACTGTCACATTCAGAGGGGGAATACTTATTACTGCACAGGGCAGTACTGTGACACCCAAAGGGTGAATCATTATTACTGCAAAGGGTAGTACTGTCACACACAGAGGGGGAATGCTTATTACTGCCCAGGGTAGTACTGTCACACACAGAGGGGGAATACTTATTACTGCCCAGGGTAGTACTGTCACACACAGAGGGGGGATACTTATTACTGCCCAGGGTAGTACTGTCACATACAGAGGGGGAATACTTATTACTGCCCAGGGTAGTACTGTCACATACAGAGGGGGAATACTTATTACTGCCCAGGGTAGTACTGTCACACACAGAGGGGGAATACTTATTACTGCCCAGGGTAGTACTGTCACATACAGAGGGGGAATACTTATTACTGCACAGGGTAGTACTGTCACACACAGAGGGGGAATACGTATTACTGCACAGGGTAGTACTGTCACACACAGAGGGGGAATACTTATTACATCACAGGGTAGTACTGTCACACACAGAGGGGGAATACTTATTACTGCAGTGAGAAGTACTGTCACACACAGAGGGGGAATACTTATTACTGCCCAGCGTAGTACTGTCACACACAGAGGGGGAATACTTATTACTGCAAAAGGAAGTACTGCCACATACAGAGGGGGAGTACTTATTACTGCACAGGGTAGTACTGTCACACACAGAGGGGGAATACTTATTACTGCACAGGGTAGTACTGTCACACACAGAGGGGGAATGCTTATTACTGCCCAGGGTAGTACTGCCACACAGAGGGGGAATACTTATTACTGCACAGGGTAGTACTGTCATATACAGAGGGGGAATACTTATTACTGCACAGGGCAGTACTGTCACATACAGAGGGGGAATATTTATTACTGCAGAGGGAAGTACTGTCACATACAGAGGGGGAATGCTTATTACTGCCCAGGGTAGTACTGTCACACACAGAGGGGGAATACTTATTACTGCACAAGGAAGTACTGTCACATACAGAGGGGGGGGATACTTATTACTGCACAGGGTAGTACTGTCACATACAGAGGGAGGATACTTATTACTGCACAGGGTAGTATTGTCACACACAGAGGGAGGATACTTATTACTGCACAGGGTAGTACTGTCACATACAGAGGGAGGATACTTATTACTGCACAGGGTAGTACTGTCACATACAGAGGGAGGATACTTATTACTGCACAGGGTAGTACTGTGAAAGGCAGCAAGGCTTTTACTTGTCCCCACCGGCGCCTGCATATTCCACCCAACTCGGTCCCGGCACTCAGCAGGTGCTGCTGATCAATCCTATCGCTTCCAGTTCCAGACAGTTTCTAACCATAACCATAGTTACAAAACCAAAGTTAAACCTACCTTACCAAGAAGATCAGCTCAGCTGCTGACTCACCGCACGACACCACACCACATGTAAGTTGTCAGTCTCACTCACTATGTGCCGCTGCCTCTCTCTAGTCTAGTCTCTTCCCGCCCGACGTCCAGACCTCGATGACGTCACTCACGAGCACTGATTGGCTGGGCAATTGGCTGGGCTCCCAAGGCATTTATGGAGCAACCTCTTGGGAGCAAAATGGGACGCAAACTAAGAGACTTAACCACTGGGTGGCAGTCTCTGTGGGTCCCATTCGAAAAATATCCTCAGACATCAATATTGCGCAAAGGGAGGGCAGCTGAACGGATCACAGCCTCTCCTTCCTTGCGCAATATGGATGAGTATTGAGTAATAAAAAAAATACTTTGCATTTGAGTGCAGCCATGTTGGTGAACTTTGAAGTGGTGGTGGGGGGTTGGGGGGGTAGGGTATACAAAATATATATATATATATATATATATATATATATATATATATATATTATTATTTTTTTTACAAATTATTACAAAAAAAGTGTAATTACACACATAGGACAGGTGAGGCCCTGCCTCACCTGCCTCCTATGACTGCACGGGTGTTTCTGTATACTTGTTCCGTGTGCAACCACCGCACTTAATCAATGCATGAAAGGCAGTTTAATCAAGAAACCCAAAAGTGCCAAAGAGCACTGTGTTAATATAAAGTTCAACTTAGTGATAAAATCCTCATTTGTTACATTAAACAATGGGAATTTTTTTACTCTTCAACCTCTTGGTATACGGTTCTGGATCTTATATAAAAGGAAAGCCCTAATGTCCAAGGATAATTTATTTTCCTTAACTCATCTATTAGAAAAAAAACAGACAAGTGTGTTATTGTTCTCTTCTATGTAAATGCTGTTTAATCTCCTGCTCATATAACTTTAAAGTCTCATGCAGTTTAAACACTTATTCATTTTCCAAATCCATGTTCGTAATATAAAAAACAAGTATGGTAAAACACAACTGTGGGCACTGTCAGATATTCATTAGTACTTAACCAGAGCCGGAGACAGGGAGCAAATATTGATTAAGAAGGAGGTAAAATGTTGTTTTTTTTACCTACAGACTGGTAGAGTTGAACATTGAAAAGTATGTAAATTTGTTTGCAAGGTAAATTGTGTATTTATTGCTTCAGACACTTTATGGAATAACCCTACATTAAAGAACCAATTTCGTATCAGACTTTCTGAGTCCCTAAAGGATGAATTGGCACGTGGAGACATCCCTACAGAATTGGAGACCCTCATGACCTTAACCATATCCATAGACCACCGTCTCAGAGAGAGGAAATCTGAGAAAGGAATACCAGAAGTCTCCTATAAAAAATCTTATACACCTAACCCCATTACACCATCAAGAATTTTGGAAGAACCCATTTCGATTGCTTTTGTAAAGGGGCCTCTTAAGGCCGAAGAAAAGGCTACTTGCAGGCTACATAACCTATGTCTATATTGTGCTGCCAAGGACCATGGGGTGAAGTTTAGTGATGTCGCAAACAGTTCTGCCGCGAATAGTTCGCAGCGAACATAGAATGTTCGCGTTTGCAGCAGACGGCGAACATATGCGATGTTCGATCCGCCCCCTATTTGTCATCATTGAGTAAACTTTGACCCTGTAGCTCACAGTCACAAGACACATTCCTGCCAATCAGCAGCAGACACTCCCTCCCAGACCCTCCCACCTCCTGGACAGCATCCATTTTAGATTCATTCGGAGCCTGCATTCTTAGTGAGAGGAGGGACAGTGTAGCTGCTGCTGATTTAATAGGGAAATCGATAGCTAGGCTAGTGTATTCAGTGTCCACTACAGTCCTGAAGGACTCATCTGATCTCTGCTGTAAATACAGCACCCCAAAAAGCCCTTTTTAGGGCTAGAACATCAGTCTGCTTTTTTTTTTTTTTTCCCCTGTGTAATCTAATTGCAGCCTGCCTGCCAGCTCAGGCTCACAGCGTATACTGTGCCCACTTGCCCAGTGCCACCACTCATATCTGGTGTAACAGTACAAGGAGTGCAGAATTATTAGGCAAATGAGTATTTTGACCACATCATCCTCTTTATGCATGTTGTCTTACTCCAAACTGTATAGGCTCGAAAGCCTACTACCAATTAAGCATATTAGGTGATGTGCATCTCTGTAATGAGAAGGGGTGTGGTCTAATGACATCAACACCCTATATCAGGTGTGCATAATTATTAGGCAACTTCCTTTCCTTTGGCAAAATCGGTCAAAAGAAGGACTTGACAGGCTCAGAAAAGTCAAAAATAGTGAGATATCTTGCAGAGGGATGCAGCACTCTTAAAATTGCAAAGCTTCTGAAGCGTGATCATCGAACAATCAAGCGTTTCATTCAAATAATCAACAGGGTCGCAAGAAGCGTGTGGAAAAACCAAGGCGCAAAATAACTGCCCATGAACTGAGAAAAGTCAAGCGTGCAGCTGCCAAGATGCCACTTGCCACCAGTTTGGCCATATTTCAGAGCTGCAACATCACAGGAGTGCCCAAAAGCACAAGGTGTGTAATACTCAGAGACATGGCCAAGGTAAGAAAGGCTGAAAGACGACCACCACTGAACAAGACACACAAGCTGAAACGTCAAGACTGGGCCAAGAAAAATCTCAAGACTGATTTTTCTAAGGTTTTATGGACTGATGAAATGAGAGTGAGTCTTGATGGGCCAGATGGATGGGCCCGTGGCTGGATTGGTAAAGGGCAGAGAGCTCCAGTCCGACTCAGACGCCAGCAAGGTGGAGGTGGAGTACTGGTTTGGGCTGGTATCATCAAAGATGAGCTTGTGGGGCCTTTTTGGGTTGAGGATGGAGTCAAGCTCAACTCCCAGTCCTACTGCCAGTTTCTGGAAGACACCTTCTTCAAGCAGTGGTACAGGAAGAAGTCTGCATCCTTCAAGAAAAACATGATTTTCATGCAGGACAATGCTCCATCACAAGTACTCCACAGCGTGGCTGGCAAGAAAGGGTATAAAAGAAGAAAATCTAATGACATGGCCTCCTTGTTCACCTGATCTGAACCCCATTGAGAACCTTTGGTCCATCATCAAATGTGAGATTTACAAGGAGGGAAAACAGTACACCTCTCTGAACAGTGTCTGGGAGGCTGTGGTTGCTGCTGCACGCAATGTTGATGGTGAACAGATCAAAACACTGACAGAATCCATGGATGGCAGGCTTTTGAGTGTCCTTGCAAAGAAAGGTGGCTATATTGGTCACTGATTTGTTTTTGTTTTGTTTTTGAATGTCAGAAATGTATATTTGTGAATGTTGAGATGTTATATTGGTTTCACTGGTAAAAATAAATAATTGAAATGGGTATATATTTGTTTTTTGTTAAGTTACCTAATAATTATGCACAGTAATAGTCAGCTGCACACACAGATATCCCCCTAAAATAGCTAAAACTAAAAACAAACTAAAAACTACTTCCAAAAATATTCAGCTTTGATATTAATGAGTTTTTTTGGTTCATTGAGAACATGGTTGTTGTTCAATAATAAAATTAATCCTCAAAAATGCAACTTGCCTAATAATTCTGCACTCCCTGTAGTGTACATATAAAAAAAAAAAAAAAACTTTTTTTAATTTGAAATAATAGCAGTCATTTTCCTTCACACGTGTGCGTTTCAGGTCCTGCCAGGGCACAGTGTGACACCAGTGCAAGTCATATCTGCTAAAACAGTAGTGTACATTTTAAAAAAAAAAACAACCTTTTTTTAATTTAAAATAATAGCAGTCAGTTTCCTTCACACGTGTGCGTTTCAGGTCCTGCCAGGGCACAGTGTGACACCAGTGCAAGTCATATCTGCTAAAACAGTAGTGTACATTTAAAAAAAAAAACAAAAACTTTTTTTAATTTGAAATAATAGCAGTCAGTTTCCTTCACACGTGTGCGTTTCAGGTCCTGCCAGGGCACAGTGTGACACCAGTGCAAGTCATATCTGCTAAAACAGTAGTGTACATACATTTAAAAAAAAGCCCCTTTTTTATTGTGAAATAATAGCAGTCAGTTTCCCTCACACGTGTGCGCTCCAGGTCCTGTCAGGGCACAGTGTCACACCAGTGCAAGTCATATCTACTAAAACAGTAGTGTACATACATTTAAAAAAAAAAAAAAACCTTTTTTTACTGTGAAATAATAGCAGTCAGTTTCCCTCACACGTGTGCGTTCCAGGTCCTGCCAGGGCACAGTGTCACACCAGTGCAAGTCATATCTGCTAAAACAGTAGTGTACATACATTTAAAAAAAAAAAACCTTTTTTATTGTGAAATAATAGCAGTCAGTTTCCCTCACACGTGTGCGCTCCAGGTCCTGTCAGGGAACAGTGTCACACCAGTGCAAGTCATATCTACTAAAACAGTAGTGTACATACATTTAAAAAAAACAAAAAACTTTTTTTACTGTGAAATAATAGCAGTCAGTTTCCCTCACACGTGTGTGTTCCAGGTCCTGCAAGGGCACAGTGTCACACCAGTGCAAGTCATATCTGCTAAAACAGTAGTGTACATTTAAAAAAAAAAAAACCCTTACACTACCTGAATGATACATTATACCTGATGTTTTAAAGCACGTTATTCCAAACAATTTAGGAATGTTAGGTGATTTATGCCCTTTATGGATTAAAACCAGACTCTGCATCAACTATGTAATTTTCCATGGGAGTTTGCCATGGATCCCCCTCCGGCATACCACAGTCCAGGTGTTAGTCCCTTCGAAACAACTTTTCCATCACTTTTGTGGCCAGAAAGAGTCCCTGTGGGTTTTAAAATTCGCCTGCCTATTGAAGTCTATGGCGGTTCGCCCATTCGCGAGCGCAAAATTTTAGGTTTGTGACATCACTATTGAAGTTCTGTCTGAGTTTACTCAAGCAAAAAAGGGGTAAGACACACAAGTCTCATGGTTTTCAAAATACTGACTCTAAATCCTCTTCTCATTTCACCCTTTCTGATTCCCTACAGTGGGATCTCCAGCAAACTTCAGCTCAGGCCGTGATTGACTCCGGAGCTACTGGGAATTTCATTGATTCAACTTTTGTTCACACTCATAGTATACCTGTAATAAAGAAACAGAGTTCACTAGCCATGTGTGTTGTGGATGGTTCTTTCGTAAATTCTGGCCCCATAACACACCATAATGCCCCTTTACAAGTGGTTTTCCCCTCTGGTCACACTGAGTTCTGCACTTTTGAGGTCATTCTCTCACCTTTATTTCCTGTTATTATTGGGTTAACCTGGTTGAAGAAACATCAGCCAACCTTTTATGGCACAAAGGGTCAATCCTCTTTAACTCTGTCTTTTGCTCTAACACCTGTTTCCTTGCTCATTCTATACTACATAAAGATGACCAAACCATACCACAGTGTTAGTCGCTTAAGCAACGTTTTTGACAAATCTGAGGCTCAATCATTACCACCACATAGACCGTATGATTGTCCTATTGACTTAATACCTAGTTCCATGATACCGTACGGACATATCTATCCTCTGTCAGAACCTGAACTAAAGCATCTTAAAGACTACTTGGATGAAAACCTTAGAAAGGGGTTCATTTACCCTCTACTTCACCTGCAGGGGCAGGCATATTTTTTATTAGGAAAAAGGACAATAGTCTTAGACCGATAATAGATTTTAGAGAGCTCAACAAATGCACAATCAAAAACAGATACCCCTTACCTCTTATCCCAGAGTTGATAGAACGACTACAGGGAGAATTGAATTTTGGAGACATTTTCCATTGTTCCTATATACAATTTTAGATCTATGCTACCCTGCTTGACTTATCCAAAAGTCACCCTCAGATCTATGAGCACAATAAGCTTCTAATTACATCATAGAACCTGAGGTTTGGTGTGAGACTGAGTGGAGACTAAATACATATTTTGGGTTTTCCTTCCAATATTCTTACATATATACATAAATAATCTGGATTTTGCCCACAACAGTACATAAAAACTGCAATCATTAAGGTTACTAATGACCTAATTACAGCAAAATATAAAGGCCACTTTTCTTTGTTAATCCTTCTGGATCTGTCTGCAGCCTTTGACACGGTTGACCACACTCTCTTGCTCTATATCCTCCAATCCTTTGGCATCTATGACACATCTCTGTGGTGGCTCTCCTCTTACCTGTCTAACCGGACCTTTAGTGTTACCTTCTCTGGCACATCTTCTGACCCTTTACCACTTTCTGTTGGGGTTAGGGGTACAAAAAGTTGAAAATCAAAGAAGAAAGGAAAACAGCACACCTGATATTGGGGTACGGAGTAATATTTTCCAAATCCTTTGTTATCCAAGCAGATATGTAAAGAGAAGCACTCCAGTCACCAGCAAGCTTCTTTTAAATGACCTTTATTTTCATGGGTTGGGTCCAAAAAAGAAGAGGACAACGTTTGAAGCCTGCAATAGTTTCTTATTCATGTTCACTAATTACATTTAGGTTTGTACCTTTTATACTCTTACCTGTTTAATGTAGAATTACAGGTAACATCATAGTGACATCTATAGACAACAAACGGTATTAAACCCTCATTCAGTTTCAATGTTAACTCTTGATGTACCTCACTCAAAGTTAAAAACATAAGTAAAGTAAAACCTATATGTACAATTTAAAAACAAGAATGTAACACAACATAGTAAATGATAATTACAGAAATAAATTCCAATCAAAGTCTCTATTGAGACCCTTGGGTATCATTGTATCCAGTTTATTTATCCAGTACTTCTCCCTCATTTTAAGAAGGTGTTCCCTGTCACCTCTCCTCCTGGGTACAGCTACATGTTCAATAATTTGGAACCTCAGCTGACTGATGTTATGTTCCCGGGAGAGGAAGTGAGAGGAAACAGGTGCTTCTTTGTCCTTCCTTCTGATATTTGACTTATGCTCAGTGAGTCTCTCTCTGACCTCTCTGCAGGTCTCACCAATGTAAATTATACCACATGGGCAATTAATTAAGTAGATAATAAAAGTTGATCTACATGTTAGATATTATAAATAAAAGGGTAGTGTCCAAGCGCTAAGGCAACCCCCAAGCTGTATCCAAACAGAGGGCCTAACCAACCCCCAAAAGAAATATGCACAGATAATAAAGGAGTGAATACAGTGCCAACAAGAGGCCAAGGGATAAATATAATCACAGAGAGATAAAATAAATTATTTAATAAACAATACTTAAAAAAACAGCAATAGAAAACTATACATAAAAATTCCAAGAGAAGCTCACAGGAGCGGCTCAAAGGGCAAAAGATGGTGAGATATAAATGTTGACAAATACTGGAGTAGTCCCTAGGACTGAGGTAATAACAAGTGATCAGTTTAAGCAATACACCAGATAAAGAGTGTAAGCTGGTATGACAAAGTAGCAGCAAAGAAAACAGTGTATCAAACAGATGGTATATAAATGAAAAAATGCAATCAATATGTTGAGCTGTGGGAATAATGCCTGTGCACTGCAGTGCAAAAAAATTAAAAGAATGAATAAATGAAAAAAACAAAAAAATAATAATAAATTATGTGAAAATAGTGGCAAGTGTAGGTGAGTGCAAATGGTATTTACAAATAATACACACTAATAATACAGTAAATGCAAAGATAAGCAATGAAAACAAATAAAAAAAATTAAAAAATTGTGTTGATCAACAAATGTTAGTAATGAACAAAAAAAAATTTGTGAAAAAAAAAATGGTGATGAAAAGTGAAAAAAGTGTTCCTCCAAAGATTAGTCACTAGAACATATCCAAATCACAATGAAAATCCTGGGTCTTAGGTAGATGAAGTTGCCAGTTGAGTCCTAACAACTGTCAGCTGCTCCTATGGTATCCTAATAATGTCCCTGTAAAAAGAAGTTCACAACATAGTGTATCCAATATAAAAATGGGGTAGATATTAAAATAATGCTTACCAATAAGTCAACGCGTTTCTGCCCTCAAAATAGGGCCTTTCTCAAGACTGAAGTATTGGTAATGGCAACTAGCCTTATATACAGTGTAAAAGTAATACCATGTTTAATGGTTTAATTGATTACCTGTAATGTTTGGGCTCCAAAACCCCTTTCACTTCCTGTGTGACACCTAATAATTCCCCCATACTGCAGACTGGAAGTTTGTAGCATCTACCGGATTTTTTGCAGGTATATCTAACATATGTAAATTCTCCAACTAGGAAGCAATAAGCGTATATATGGCCTTTAATTTGTATGGCCTTTTTATTTATTTGTTAGTTGCCAGGAGTGTAATCGGATTCTAGTTCGATATCGAAACAAACCGGAAGTGACGTATCCGCTAGCGTCACTTCCGGTCTGGCGACGGCGGCATTACTAAGTAAACAAAACACTGTCAACGCTCAACAACAGAAGTGTACTATACACTGCTGCAATACTATTTGTACTAAGAGACTGTCAGTTATGGCTTCTCTATAATGCTTTAGACAGTAATCCATTTTGGGGTGGAGCTGTGTATTAGAGGGGGAATATGTATCGTGGTATTTTTGGCCCCAAACATACAATGATAATAGGTAAAACCAAAAGAGAAAAATGATAAAAAATGGGTAAAAAATCATAAAATATGAAATTAAAATTAAAGGATGACACAGAACTTTTATCAATAGTATAAAGAAAAACTGGTTTTTATATCCATATATCCAAAGGGGGTCAATTGGTGTGTTTGTCTCTCCTTAACCATAATTCACATATATATCAATGGGCTGGTAAGTGGATTAGGCGATCTTTAAGCATTTTTAATGTACTTTGCATTCCCTTATACATATCCGTGGAGGATAAAGGATTTATATACATTTTTGTGGATCATTAACATACAGTATAATTGATCCTGTACCCAGGTAATAGGATCTAGAGATTTTTGCAGGATATGATTTTAAACAGAATCCAAAGATATTTTTGAAGGTGAAAATCAAAAAATAATAATAATAACGTACAGGAGGTGGAGGATGTTGTTCATATAATTGTTTATGGATTATTTACAGAGGGCAAAATACGTAGCTGTTTTAAAAATACTAAAGTATATGTTACCTTTAAGACATATATATATCGTTTGCTACAATAGTTTAGTATAGAGGGAGCAATGCATTTTCCTCTACATGAATATTTATAAATCATATGTTGAAGTAGAGATTTTGAAATATAAAAGCTAGTGATGCTTAATTGTTCTATACTTACTAAAGGATCAAAGTTCCAGCCGACCATATCTTTGGGTCATATATTGAACATATTTTTAAACAGAAACAGTTTGGACATAGTTGTCCATCTATCTGATATGTATAAACAATTATATATAATAGTGAAAATGATATCGGTAATATAAACACATAGAGAAACCCAAGAGGGGTATCTAATGCTAACAAGAAGTAAAGGAGATATGCACCTAATTATGGTCGCATAAATATATTTGATGACACTACAACGTCATCATAATATCTTAATGATGAATCTAATGATAGCTAAACAAGCCAAATGTGTAAATGTCTATGTCAGAGATGAACGCACGGGTGTATGCCCCTAAATATGGTTAAGGGTATATAGATGGGAGAGGTTCTACATCTACTGTAATAGCTTAGTAGTAGAAAACTAGAGCAATGAGGGGGAGATAACATTTGTCTTGTGTTAGTAGGGCGACTGTATAGATGTCTATACTGAGGACTTAGAAGGTTGAATCTTCAAACGTAAAGGCATACTTTTTAGTCATTCTGACCCATAGTCTTATAATATTATGGATCTTAGATGTAAATAATTTTTCATATCGGTCATGTGAGTTTCAGTTATTAGCAATCAGAAGATCAAACAAGAGGTAGTGAGCAGAAGTGGATGAACTGCTATGTGATAAGGTGGAGGGATACATTGATAAAACAAGAGATAGTGAGCAGAAGTGGATGAACTGCTATGTGATAAGGTGGAGGGCTACATTGCCTATATAACAAGACTGTGGATGGAGAACGAGTGTGTATGATACAGGACTTTCTATAAGTTCTAGATTAGGTCTTTATATAGACCAATTGTTTAATAGCCCAGAAGCTTTGAGTCAGATGGTTTAAGAGTTCTGGAGAGGAGTTTTGTTCTGTCCTATGGAGATATTAGCAGATACATTTCATAGATTGAAGAGGTAGGTGAGATCCTCCCTATTATTTAGACCTTTCGGATGTAAGCAGTCTAATAAAAAGAGCCCTTTGGATTCTGCTTTGAGGAGGCTCTTTTCAAAATTACCCCCTCTCCAGTTCTTGGCAACTTTTTGTATACCCATAAATTTCATATCCTGTATTCTACCATTATGCTTCGTGCAAAATGTTTATAGAGTATTGTTTCTTTATTTTGTTTCTCAATCAACAGTATGTGATCTCTGAGCCTGTCTCTAAGGCTTCTTGAGGTTTGGCCAATATATTGAAGCCCACATGAGCATTCCATAAGGTAGATAATCCCCATATTTGGGCATCTAATCAGATCTTTGATAATGAATTCTTCTCCAGTTTGGTTGGACTTGAATTTCTTAGTCTTTATCCCTCTTCTGCATGCTTTGCAGGTGGGGCACTGAAAAAAATCCCTTGACTGGTTTCCCCAGTACATCATGTGTATTAGTCTTCTTCTTCTTTGGTAGACTTGGTGCAAGTTTGTTTTTGAGTTGTCCTGTCTTTCTATAGACAAATTTCGGTTGGTTGGGGAGTTTATCTCCAATGATGTCGTCATTTTTTAGGAGGTGCCAGTGTCTTTTGAAGATATTTTCAATGATGTACCAGTTACTGCTGTATTCTGTTATTAATGGTACATTTAGAATTTCATCTGTCTCATGTGTCTTATGATCTTTGTATTTTGTTAACTCTTTTCTCTCCACCTGTCGTACTTCTTCTATTTTTTGGTCTAGATGTTCCTCCTTATAGCCCCTTTCCACAAATTTCTCTTTCAGTCGTTTCACTTGTTTTTCCCAGGTGTCAATGTTTGAACAATTTTTTCGGACCCTTAGGAATTGGTTCTTTGGGATATTATTTTTCTATTTTTCATGGTGGCAACTCTCATAGTGTATATAGCTGTTGCTGTCAACCGATTTGAAATACGTAGATGTTTCCCATTTGTCGTTTAGAACCTCTATTTTTAGGTCCAAGAAGACAATTTCCTTAAAGCTCCAGGTATAGGTGAACTTCAAATTCAGATGGTTTCGATTCATGACCTCAATTGTATACGAGAGATCTTCTATTGTGCCTTTCCAGACTATTAGGACATCGTCAATGTATCTGTGGTATAGGACCAGGTCCGCACTCGCTGGGCATGAATCCCAGAAGATGCTCTCCCATCTTCCCATGTACAAGTTAGCATAGCTGGGTGCGAACCTGGTCCCCATAGCAGTCCCGCAGATTTGTTGGTAGTACATCCCCTCATTGTTAAAGTAGTTGTGTGTTAGAATGTACTGGATGCTATCCAATATGCATTTGGCCTGATATTCTAACATCAGTGGATCTTTATCCAAAAACCATTTTATTGCCTCAAGTCCTTCTTTGTGAGGTATGCTGGTGTATAACGCTGCTACGTCGCAGGTTGCCAGGATGTAACCTTCTTCCCATGGTGTATTCTCTAAGATATTTAGGACTTGTGTTGAGTCTCTTAGGTATGACGGGAGAGCCCTTACGTACTTCTGTAGATGTTGGTCCACATACTCCGATAAGTTGCTTGTAAGAGATCCAATCCCGGAAATAATGGGACGACCCGGGGGGTCCGTTAGAGTTTTGGGTATCTTGGGTAGATGATACAGTATAGGTGTTATAGGGTAGTCAATGTCCAAATATCTGTGCTCCTTATCATCTAATATACCCATTGTTCTAGCTTTTGTTAGCAGTTCTTTGAGTTCTCCCTGGAAACTTGTAACAGGATTCTGTTTCAGCTTCAGATATGTTGTTGTATCCTCTAATAGGCGTTGATTTTCTGCAATATATTTTTCTCTGTCCAGAATGACGATTCCCCCTCCTTTGTCGGCTGGTTTTATCGTCAATTGGTTATTTTCCTCAAGTCTTCTGATTATCTCTATATGTTGCCTGGATAGGTTTTGTTTTATCCTCTTCAATTTCTTTGGTTTGATATCTCTGATATCTTTAGTAACCATGATCTCAAATGCATCGATGGCATTTCCCTTTGCATGGGTAGGGTAGAAACTCGATTTTGGTTTCAAGCCTGTATGTATATAGTTATTCTCAGCATCTGCTATAGTATAGCTTTTAGGTGCCATAGATTCCAAAGGAGGTTTAAGAAAGTATCTTTCTAAGGTTAATTTCCTTATAAATTCCTTTGTATTAGTAAATGTTTGGAATTTATCCAGGCTTCTAGCTGGAGCGAATGAGAGGCCATATTTCAGAACTTCTCTCTCTTCTTTTTTAATGTCATACATGCTAAGGTTAAATATGCCATCGCCAGGATTTTTATTTCTTCTGTTGTCAGAAATATCTGTTCCAATCTCTGAATTGGAGGATGAAGCTATCTGTTGGCGATCCTTAATATCAGGCTCTAGTCCTTCTTTATCGTTTGCGTGCAGTACCTTTATTTTCTTCTTCATTTTGCCCCCTCCACGTTTGCCTCTGATTCTCTTCCTCTTTGTTGTTATTAGTTCAGACGTATCTGTTATTGTTGTGTTGTCTTGTCCTTTGCTGTTGAAGGATTCATTCTTAAAAAATGTGATGATGAGGCAATTTGGTTCAGAGTAGTCCCCAAATTAGTGTCCACATCTGAATTCTTTTTATGTGGTTGTTCAACATGTTTGACAATTGTTCTGATCTTCTTAGATCCCTCCTTACTATATGGTTCATAGGTTCTCCTTACATATTCGCTATGATTTTTATCACTCCTTGGTGCCTCAGTGTTATCCTGATGTGTAGACTTCTGTTTTGGAGTCCAGTAGTGATTGTTTTTCTCTTCTGTATAATAGTAATTATGAGGGTAATTCCCTTTTTCATCTTTATAATAGCTTCTTTGTGTCCCTCTTCTATGATTCCATGGTGAATAATTATTTTGACCGTAGTTTCCTCTGTCTCTTTAATTGTTCCTCTGAAATCTGTGTTGGGAAGTTTGTTCCCATGATTGTACTGGGCTATCATAGTGCCTGTAATAGGGTTCTGATCTAAAGTGTTGTGACCCCCAATGGTTTCTATTGTCCCTTCTCTGATGGTATAGGTCCTGATAGTTGTCAGCCCCATTCCATTCACGTCTATTAGGGCTGTATTCTCTATATGGCCTATTTCTCTGAGATCTATACATATAGAATCTTGGAATTTGTGGACGAGGTCTATTGAACATGACCTGCTGTGTTCTCTGATGTGCCCCTAGTGGTGGATCTTCAGGAATTTGATTTGTTTGTTCTAGTGTGTCACCCTCCATATTATTCCCATCAGAATTAGATTCTATTGGATTATTTGTTTCATCATTGCCTTCCTCATTTGTTTTTTCTCATCAAGTTCTCTTCTTAGCTTTTTGATTTTCTTTGTAATCACGTCTTCTCTAATCTTAGTGACTTTCTTAACTAAGTTTACTTTTCTGTCAGTGATGTCAATACCTGAATTTTCTAAGTTCATCAAAATTTGCTCATCCTCCTTTATTTCACTATTGGTTTCTTGCATTAGTTCTTCCCTATAGTCTATAATAATGTTCATTAAGGTGACCGAGGCAATAGACAATGCCTCTGTCCATCTGATAGAATATTTGGGTTTACATATAGGGAAAGCGCAGTCTTTGGTGACTAATAGACCCTTAGGTACAATATCAAGTTCAAGGCATATTCTGGGATTCATGCCCAGCGAGCGCGGACCTGGTCCTATACCGCAGATACATTGATGATGTCCTAATAGTCTGGAAAGGCACAATAGAAGATCTGTTGTATACAATTGAGGTCATGAATCGAAACCATCTGAATTTGAAGTTCACCTATAACTGGAGCTTTAAGGAAATTGTCTTCTTGGACCTAAAAATAGAGGTTCTAAACGACAAATGGGAAACATCTACGTATTTCAAATCAGTTGACAGCAACAGCTATATACACTATGAGAGCTGCCACCATGAAAAATGGAAAAATAATATCCCAAAGAGCCAATTCCTAAGGGTCCGAAAAAATTGTTCAAACATTGACACCTGGGAAAAACAAGTGAAACGACTGAAAGAGAAATTTGTGGAAAGGGGCTATAAGGAGGAACATCTAGACCAAAAAATAGAAGAAGTACGACAGGTGGAGAGAAAAGAGTTAACAAAATACAAAGATCATAAGACACATGAGACAGATGAAATTCTAAATGTACCATTAATAACAGAATACAGCAGTAACCATTACATCATTGAAAATATCGTCAAAAGACACTGGCACCTCCTAACAAATGACGACATCATTGGAGATAAACTCCCCAACCAACCGAAATTTTTCTATAGAAAGACAGGAGACCTCAAAAACAAACTAGCACCAAGTCTACCAAAGAAGAAGAAGACTAATACGCATGATGTACTGGGGAAACCAGTCAAGGGATTTTTTCCGTACCCCACCTGCAAAGCATGCAGAAGAGGGATAAAGACTAAGAAATTCAAGTCCAACCAGACTGGAGAAGAATTCATTATAAAAGATCTGATTAGATGCCAAAATACGGGGATCATCTACCTTATGGAATGCTCATGTGGGCTTCAATATATTGGCCAAACCTCAAGAAGCCTTAGAGACAGGTTCAGAGAGCACATACTGTTGATTGAGAAACAAAATAAAGAAACAATACTCTATAAACATTTTGCCATGAAGCATAATGGTAGAATACAGGATATGAAATTTATGGCTATACAAAAAGTTGCCAAGAACTGGAGAGGGGGTAATTTTGAAAAGAGCCTCCTCAAAGCAGAATCCAAATGGATCTTTTTATTAAACTGCTTACATCCGAAAGTAAACTAAATAATAGAGAGGATCTCACCTACCTCTTCAATCTATGAAATGTATCTGCTAATATCTCCATAGGACAGAACAAAACTCCTCTCCAGAACTCTTAAACCATCTAACTCAAAGCTTCTGGGCTATTAGACAATTGGTCTATATAAAGACCTAATCTAGAACTTATAGAAAGTCCTGTATCATACACACTCGTTCTCCATCCACAGTCTTGTTATATAGACAATGTAGCCCTCCACCTTATCACATAGCAGTTCATCCACTTCTGCTCACTATCTCTTGTTTGATTAATGTAGCCCTCCACCTTATCACATAGCAGTTCATGCACTTCTGCTCACTACCTCTTGTTTGATCCTCTGATTGCTAATAACTGAAACTCATATGACCGATATGAAAAATTATTTACATCTAAGATCCATAATATTATAAGACTATGGGTCAGAATGACTAAAAAGTATGCCTCTACGTTTGAAGATTCAACCTTCTAAGTCCTCAGTATAGACATCTCCCCCTCATTGCTCTAGTTTTCTACTACTAAGCTATTACAGTAGATGTAGAACCTCTCCCATCTATATACCCTTAACCATATTTAGGGGCATACACCTGTGCGTTCATCTCTGACATAGACATTTACACATTTGGCTTGTTTAGCTATCATTAGATTCATCATTAAGATATTATGATGACGTTGTAGTGTCATCTAATATATTTATGCAACCACAATTAGGTGCATATCTCCTTTACTTCTTGTTAGCATTAGATACGCCTCTTGGGTTTCTCTATGTGTTTATATTACCGATATCATTTTCACTATTATATATAATTGTTTATACATATCAGATAGATGGACAACTATGTCCAAACTGTTTCTGTTTAACAATATGTTCAATATATGACCCAAAGATATGGTCGGCTGGAACTTTGATCCTTTAGTAAGTATAGAACAATTAAGCATCACTAGCTTTTATATTTCACCATCTCTACTTCAGCATATGATTTATAAATATTCATGTAGAGGAAAATGCATTGCAACCTCTATACTAAACTATTGTAGCAAACGATATATATATGTCTTAAAGGTAACATATACTTTAGTATTTTTAAAACAGCTACGTATTTTGCCTTCTGTAAATAATCCATAAACAATTCCACCTCCTGTATGTTATTATTATTATTTTTTGATTTTCACCTTCAAAAATATCTTTGGATTCCGTTTAAAATCATATCCTGCAAAAATCTCTAGATCCTATTACCTGGGTACAGGATCAATTATACTGTATGTTAATGATCCACAAAAATGTATATAAATCCTTTATCCTCCACGGATATGTATAAGGGAATGCTAAGTACATTAAAAACGCTTAAAGATCGCCTAATCCACTTACCAGCCCATTGATATATATGTGAATTATGGTTAAGGAGATACAAACACACCAATTGACCCCCTTTGGATATATGGATATAAAAACCAGATTTTCTTTATACTATCGATTTTTTACCCATTTTTTTATCATTTTTCTCTTTTGGTTTTACCTATTATCATTGTATGTTTGGGGCCAAAAATACCACGATACATATTCCCCCTCTAATACACAGCTCCAACCCAAAATTGATTACTGTCTAAAGCATTATAGAGAAGCCGTTACTGACAGTCTCTTAGTACAAATAGTATTGCAGCAGTGTATAGTACACTTCCGTTGTTGAGCGTTGAAAGCGGTTTGTTTACTTAGTAACGCCGCCGTCGCCAGACCGGAAGTGACGCTAGCGGATACGTCACTTCCGGTTTGTTTTGATATTGAACTAGAATCCGATTACACTCCTGGCTACTAAAAAATAAATAAAACGGCCATACAAATTAAAGGCCATATATACGCGTATTGCTTCCTAGTTGGAGCATTTACATATGTTAGATATACCTGCAAAAAATCCGGTAGATGCTACAAACTTCTGGTCTGCAGTATTGGGGAATTATTAGGTGTCACACAGGAAGTGAAAGGGGTTTTGGCGCCCAAACATTACAGGTAATCAATTAAACCATTAAACATGGTATTACTTTTACACTGTATATAAGGCTAGTTGCCATTACCAATACTTCAGTCTATTTTGAGGGCAGAAACGCGTTGAATTATTGGTAAGCATTATTTTAATATCTACCCCATTTTTATATTGGATACACTATGTTGTGAACTTCTTTTTACAGGGACATTATTAGGATACCATAGGAGCAGCTGACAGTTGTTAGGACTCAACTGGCAACTTCATCTACCTAAGACTCAGGATTTTCATTGTGATTTGGATATGTTCTAGTGACTAATCTTTGGAGGAACACTTTTTTCACTTTTCATCACCATTTTGTTTTTCCCAAAAAAAATGTTTTTTTGTTCTTTACTAACATTTGTTGATCAACACAATTTTTGAATATTTTTTATTTGTTTTCATTGCTTATCTTTGCATTTACTGTATTATAAGTGTGTATTATTTGTGAATACCATTTGCACTCACCTACACTTGCCACTATTTTCACATAATTTATTATTATTTTTTTGTTTTTTTCATTTATTCATTCTTTTAATTTTTTTTGCACTGCAGTGCACAGGCATTATTCCCACAGCTCAACATATTGATTGCATTTTTTTGTTTATATACCATCTGTTTGATACACTGTTTGCTTTGCTGCTATTTTGTCATACCAGCTTACACTCTTTATCTGGTGTATTGCTTTAACTGATCACTTGTTATTACCTCAGTCCTAGGGACTACTCCAGTATTTGTCAACATTTATATCTCACCATCTTTTGCCCTTTGAGCCGCTCCTGTGAGCTTCTCTTGGAATTTTTATGTATAGCTTTCTATTGCTGTTGTTTTTAAGTATTGTTTATTAAATAATTTCTTTTATCTCTCTGTGATTATATTTATCCCTTGGCCTCTTGTTGGCGCTGTATTCACTCCTTTATTATCTCTACATGTTAGATATTCTCTAATCTTAAATTTCTTACCATTAGTTGGGTAATAAAATAATTTGCCCTTTATCATTGATATACAGTGACTACAATTGAGGCATGGGTAACATCCAGTCCTAGTATTGCCTATTGTCCTTTGTAGAGTCGTTTTATTACTTCCAATATCTGCATGGACCAATTGGTCCTTTAGACTTTTATTCCTTTTAAAGGCTGTCATTGGCATATTTTTTAAGGCCTCTACTTGTGGGTTTCTCTCTTTCAGTATATGCCAATATATTCTAAAAATTTGTAGTCTTTTATTATTGGGTGGTAAAAATTATTTTCTCCTGCTCACTATCTACTTTTTCTTACATTAATATTTGTTTGGATTACGCTATTAAGTTGGTCTTCTATGAGTTCTTGCGGATAACCCCTTTCTGTAAATTTGTTTACCATTTTTTTTAATCTAACTATGCGTTTAACCCTTAGGATTTGGCTTTTAGGTATAGCTTTGAATGTATTAATAGGGTGAAAACTGCCAAATTCTAATACATTGTTTTGTCTGTGGGTTTCAAATAGAAAACCATCTGCTGTATATATGTATGTATCTAAAAAGTGTGTTCCTATTTCACTAATTTTGAAAGTGAATTTGAGACCCTGTCCTGCATCATTGAGATGTTCTACAAACTCAACCAGGGTTCCAACATCTCCCAGCCACACACCAAATATGTCATCTATGTACCTCCACCAGGAGGCACCCTTCAGTAGAATCCTGACTTTTACAGCTCTCAATAACACTGCTCCACCCTATATCTCCAACCTAGACTCCGGATACTCTCTTTTCCATCCCCTTTGCTCTGCTCATGACCTCCTTCTCTCCTTCCATCTTGTTACCTCCTCATATTCCCATCTACAAGACTTTTCCAGACTGGTCCCCATTTTGTATAACTCTCTCTGCCTCGCTCTACATGACTCTCTCCTAGTTTTCAAACTTTCAAACGCTCCTTAAAGACTCTACTGTTCAGGAATGCATATAATGTACATTAAGCTTTTCCTATTTTAGTCCCTCTCCTCTTTTAGCTAACCTACTGTGAGGTTTGTTCAAGAAGTGAGGACCACAACTGCAGAGTCAAATTATAATAAATCACAGATTCTGTATTTATGTTGTTTAGACTGCAATTCTTAGGGGTTTGTTAGTGTAGTTGAATTATATTTAACAAGCCTAAAAATTGAAGCTCATTACTGCAAACAAAATGTAACAGATAACAAAACACTCACTGATTTAAGATTAAACTGTATCCAGGTTGTTAATATTCCAGTGAACCTATACAGACACAGTATAGCTGGATTTATATTCCAACAATATATCTGAATTAATTGTCCAGTTGTTTGGAAATGTAAAGGAAATACCTTCATTTAGAATACAGTCTCTAAGTGTTATTGAAAGAGAGGTTCATTGTAGGTTTGGATAATAGCCAACTATAGCACTGATTAGGGTAGAGGCGTGTAAGCTTACACTCATGGAGAATCATCAGCTAATCGTAGTAATCAGATGGAAAGGCGGCTTCAGACACTTCAGTAGGTTCCGAATATCCAATTTATTAAGTAACTGCAACTTTGTGAATAATGAGTAGCGGAGGGTCCAGCTTACGGTTTATAACCATTTCAACTGCAGACTGCAGGCTTTAGGTGAGCAGCATTCACATTACAGGTTAAAACAGCTTGAACTACAGACATCAGGCTTTAGCTGTACCAGTTTACACAGCACATCTAGTAGCGCCATAGAGAGCTCACAGCTTGACTATTTTCTAAGTATAGATGTGAGGCTGAGAACGGTTTATATTAGGAAGCGCTGCATAGAAATCCTACCCCATTTAAAGTAGAAGGATACTTGTAACAAAACATATAGGAGTGACCATGATGCTACGAGCCTAGCTGCTTTGTAAATCACCTTCATGAGAGATAATTTGCAACAGTGAAACTCTTTGCAGGGCCGTCTATCCCTTTGTCTTCCATAACTGTCACCTTGCATATTAGACCCATGTCTTTAGTACTGTGGAACCTGTTGGCGCTCTACAAATAACTGATAATAATAATAATATAATTGTAAACTCACTAAGCATCACATTCATCAAATAGACTTTAAATTGCAAGTATGGTTTATGTGATGGACATCAGTATATACGGTATAAATGTGTTATTCATGGAATTTCCTTTCATGCAGTGATCAAGTGTGGTGGTTTAGCACAAAACGCGTATGCAGGAACACTCTGTGTCCTCCATTGTGGTTGCTCCATGTGATTTCTCTCATGATTTTATTTTTTTACCATTAAAGAAGGATTTTATGAGTCTGCCTGTTTGGAACTAGCTGGTGAAGGTGTATTATATTTGTAGCATTGTTTGGTGTCAGAATGGAGGACATTGGTTCCAGCACTGCTCCCCAGAATGAGCTCCAGTATTTTAACGTGTGTGTGATGCTGAATATACGCTGCATAAACTCCCTGTCATGGTAGCATGGTAAGAACACTGGTTTTTGTATTCATGTTTGTTTATAACACACTCAAAAAAAAAAAAAAAAATAGCAAAGTGCCTCTGGCAATCAGCAAAAAACAAAACAATAAGTTGTATCAGGTAAGGGTTAAAAACAAGTTCCACCAAAAACAAGTAAACATTAAAGTATTACACTAAGCTATATACATTTTCATAAAAAAATATTATTCTAACATTGAAAAAAAAGTTTTAAAATGGTTAAAGGGGGATATGGTATATGGAAAGGGCTACAAAGGGATTATATATATATATATATATATATATATATATGTGTGTATATATATATATATATATATATATATATATATATATATAGTATACACTTTTTAATATATATATATAGAGAGAGAAGTGCACTCACAGGAACGAACAACTGGCTCAATACCATTGTTAGCCTGTTCTATGGCAATTTACTACCTGAGTCCAGCTTTTTTGCCCAGTAATGCTTTTTACAGAGTAGAACTCTCCTGTAGTATATAAGTCTGATCCCGCCTATTACGGTCAGTCCAGCGCCAAAATCAGGCCTTGTCAGTGAGGTGTAGCCATATTTCTCTAAGCACACTGAGCAAGGAGTCCACGTCTGGTTGCCCTTTTTTCCCATAGGGAGACTAAATACATAAAGAGAGAAGTGCACTCACAGGAATGAACAACTGGCTCAATACCATTGTTAGACTGTTCTATGGTGATTTACCAGCTGGGTGCAGCTTTTTAGCCCAGTAATGCTTTTCACAGAGTAGAACTCTCCTGTAGTATATCAGTTTGATCCCGCCTATTACGGTCAGTCCAGCACTGAAATACCAGGCATTTCCTCTCTGAACAAGGAACACAGCAACCCCAGATGATTGTTTCAGCCTTTATTGGGCCTCATCAGTGAGGTGTAGCCATATTCCTCTAAGCACACTAAGCAAGGATTGTATATCTGGTTGCTGATTTTTCCCATAGGGAGACTAAATACATACAGAGAGAAGTGCACTCACAGGAATGAACTGACTTAATACCATTGTTAGCCTGTTCAATGGCGATTTACCACCTGGGTGCAGCTTTTTAGCCCAGTAATGCTTTTCACAGAGTAGAACTCTTCTGTAGTATCAGTCTGATCCTGCCTATTACGGTCAGTCCAGTGCCAAAATAACAGGCAGTTCTTCTCTGAACAAGGAACCAGTTCCTCTCTGAACAAGGAACACAGCAACCCCAGATGATCGTTTCAGCCTTCATTGGGCCTTATCAGTGAGGTGTAGCCATATTCCTCTAAGCACACTGAGCAAGGAGTCCACGTCTGGTTGCCCCTTTTTCCCATAGGGAGACTAAATACATACAGAGAGAAGTGCAATCACAGGAATGAACAACAAGGGAAAAAGGGGCAACCAGACGTGGACTCCTTGCTTAGTGTGCTTAGAGGAATATGGCTACACCTCACTGACAAGGCCCAATGAAGGCCAAAACGATCGTCTGGGGTTGCAGTGTTCCTTGTTCAGAGAGGCATTGCCTGGTATTTTGGTGCTGGACTGACCGTAATAGGCGGGATCAGACTAATATACTACAGGAAAGTTCTACTCTGTGAAAAGCATTACTGGGCTAAAAGAAGTTGCACCCAGGTGGTAAATCCCCATAGAACGGACTAACAATGGTATCGAGCTGGTTTTTCATTCCTTTGAGTGCATTTCTCTCTGTATGTATTTAGTCTCCCTAAGGGGAAAAGGGGCAACCAGACGTGGACTCCTTGCTCAGTGTGCTTAGAGGAATATGACTACAACTCACTGATAAGGCCCAATGTATACTTTTATACTTTTTGATAGATATATATATATATATATATATATATATATATATATATATATATATATATATATATATATATATATATTTACATTTTATTTGTGTAAATATGTATATGCACACATACATACAGATATACACATACAGTATATATAAACTTTTGACCACAACCCAGTCAAATACCTTGAAATATGCAATATCATTTTTAAACATTTATAATATATTTTTATGTTGTTGTTTTTTTTAATAGAAATGCTTGAAATGCCCATGTTCTTCACTTGTCATTTTTATTTTTAAATATATATTTCTATATATGGGTTATAAAGTTTTTAATGCTTTATTTTTTTGCATTTGCCTGTTGTGTAATGTCTACATAATTTATACCAATATTTAAATCTATACAAGTCTGTGGATAACATAGATTACGAGTTTTGCGTTATGAGCGGAGCGGTACTAACTTGCAAGTTATTTCCACTGCTCACCTCCGGGGAGATCCGGCTAAAAAAAAGCCTAACACCTGCAATAAAGGAGCGTAAAGCTCCGTAATGCAGCCCCATTGATTCCTATGGGGAAAGAAAAGTTATGTTTATACCTAACACCCTAACATAAACCCCGAGTCACCCCTAATCTGCTTCCGCCGACATTGGCGACAGCTACATTACAGTTATTAACCCCTAATCTGCCGCCCCCGACATCGCCAACACCTACATTACACTTATTAACCCCTAATCTGCCACCCCCAACATTGCCATCACTATACTAAAGTTATTAACCCCTAAACCTAACCCTAAGTCTAACTCTAACATAACCCTAACCCTAACACCACTAACTTTAACATAATTAAAATAAATCTAAATACAAATTACAATTAATACCTAAATAACTCCTATTTAAAACTAAATAATTATCTGTAAAATAAATCCTAAGCTAGCTACTATATAAATAATAGTTACATTGTGTCTAGCTTATGTTTTATTTTTATTTCATAGGCGAGTTTGTATTTATTTTAACTAGGTAGACTAGTTAGTAAATAGTTATTAACTATTTACTAACTACCTAGTTAAAATAAATACAAATTACCTGTAAAATAAAACCTTACCTGTAGTACACTAACACCTTACATTACACTACAATTAAATCAATTACATTAATTAGATACAATTAACTAAATTACAAAAAAATAAACACTAAATGATCAAATATTTTAAACTAATTACACCTAATCTAATAGCCCTATCAAAATAAAAAAGCCCCCCAAAATAAAAAAAACCCTAGCCTAAACTAAACTGCCAATAGCCTTTTGTGGGGCATTGCCCCAAAGAAATCAACTCTTTTACCTGTAAAAAAAATACAAACAACCCCCAACAGCAAAACCCACCACTCACACATCCAAACCACTCAAATAAAATCCTATCTAAAAAAAACTAAGCTCCCCATTGCCCTGAAAAGGGCATTTGGATGGGCATTGCCCTTAAATGGGCATTTAGCTCTTTTTCAGCCCAAACCCTAAGCTAAAAATAAAACCCACACAATAAACCCTTAAAAAACCTAACACTAACCCCCGAAGATCGACTTACAGTTTTTGAAGACCGGACATCCATCCTCAACGAAGCCGGGAGAAGTCTTTATCCAAGCGGCAAGAAGTCCTCAATGAAGCCGGGAGAAGTCTTCATCTAAGCAGGCAGAAGTCCTCAGCGAAGACCAGAGAAGTCTTCATCCAAGCGTCAAGAAGTGATCCTCCAGGCAGGCAGAAGTCTTCATCCAGACGGCATCTTCTATCTTCATCCTTCCGATGCGGAGCGGCTCCATCTTTAAGACATCCGGCGTGGAGCATCCTCTTCTTTCGACGACTACTGAAGAATAAAGGTTTCTTTAAATGACGTCACCCAAAATGGCGTTTTTTTTATTTTGGCGGGGCTTTTTTATTTTGATAGGGCTATTAGATTAGGTGTAATTAGTTTAAATATTTGATAATTTCTTTTTTATTTTGTGTAATTTAGTGTTTATTCTTTTTGTAATTTAGTTAATTGTATTTAAATAATGTAATTGATTTAATTGTAGTGTAATGTTAAGTGTTAGTGTAAGACAGGTTAGGTTTTATTTTACAGGTAAGTTTGTATTTATTTTAACTAGGTAGTTAGTAAATAGTTAATAACTATTTACTAACTAGTCTACCTAGTTAAAATAAATACAAACTTAACTGTGAAATAAAAATAAAACATAAGCTAGCTACACTGTAACTATTAGTTATATTGTAGCTAGCTTAGGTTTTATTTTAAAGGTAAGTATTTAGTTTTAAATAGGAATTATTTAGGTATTAATTGTCATTTTTATTTAGATTTATCTTAATTATGCTAAAGTTAGAGGATGTTAGGGTTAGACTTAGGGTTAGGTTTAGGGGTTAATAACTTTAGTATAGTGGCGGCGATTTTGGGGGCAGCAAATTAGAGATTAATAACAGTAATGTAGTGTAAGGGTGCCAAAAAATCAAACTGAGACGAGAAGTGCAAAAATAATCACACCTTTATTAATAGCAAAAAATATGTCCACAAGTCAAATAACAAGCCAGGAGTCAAAACTAGAGTTGGTAGTCAGACGAGCCGAGTCAGGAGCCAAAGAGAATAGTCAGCCGTGCCGAGTCAGGAGCCAAAGTGAGTAGTCAGACAAGCCGGAATCAGGAACAAAGAGAACAGCAGAGTCAGGAACAAGCCAGGGATCAGGAACCAGGATGTCAGACAGCTAGGTAATACACAGGAACTGGAACTCACAAACAGGTCTGAGACAATGCAAGGGCAAAGCATACTGAACAGAGGCCCTTTAAAAAATAAGTGATGACATAACAATTCTGAGACTGCAACCTGTCTCACATGGATGATGTGCACCAGTCTGGCCATAAAAAAGGCAGGCAGGAAATGAGCAGCATCACACACTATGCACCAGAGTCAGCAAGAGAGGGGAGTAAAATGGCTGCCAGCAGCACATGGCAAACAAAGAAGGAAAAAAAACCCTGACAGTACCCTCCCTCAACGACCCCTCCCCTTATTGGGGAAATGGGCATGGAAGGCACAGAGGATGGTGGGAGCATGAACATCAGAGGAGGGAACCCATGAATGCTCCTCTGGACCATAGCCCCTCCAGTGAACCAAATACTGTATGCGGCCACTGGACATACGAGAGTCAATAATGCTGCTGAGCTCATATTCTTCATGGTTGTCAACAAAGATAGGACAGGGATGAGGCAACACAGTGGTAAACCAATTACAAACCAATGGTTTCAAGAGGGAGACATGAAAAACATTGCAGATGCGCATTTCAGGAGGAAGGTCAAGAGCATAGGCCACAGGATTGACCCGTCGGAGTATTCGAAAAGGACCAACATATTGGGGAGCCAGTTTATTGGAAGGCACACAAAGATTCAAGTTGTGGGAGGACAGTCAAACGCTCTCACCAACCTGGTAGGAAGGCATGGGCAGACGCCTCCGATCAGCCTGGAACTTTTGGCGCTGCATAGAATGATGAAGGCAATCCTGAATCTGCACCCACGTGGAACAGAGTTGCCAGAGATGCTCCTCCAAAGCCGGAATACCCTGAGACATGAATAAATCAGGCAACAAGGATGCTAGAAACCCATAATTTGCCATGAACGGGGATAACTTGGAGGAAGCATTAATAGCAATATTACGAGCAAACTCTGCCCAAGGTAACAGTTCAGACCAATTATTTTGGTGATCTGAGACATAGCAATGGAGGAACTGTTCCAGAGCTTGATTAGACTGTTCTGCAGCCCCATTGGATTTAGGGTGATATGCCGAGGAGAAGGAAAGCTGGATCCCCATATGAGCACAAAAGGAATGATAAAATCTGGAGACAAGGGGGGCGGAGCCGACCAGCAACGCTAATGGTTGCACTAACATAGAGCTCCGTGAAATTGAGCCCACAGGGAAGCTAAATAACACATCAAAAGTTGTTAATTTCACATAAGAACCAGCTATTTAATGTAGACTGGAGAACAGTATGCTGTAGAAGCTGCCGATCGAGCAAATTAAGGACAAGACCTAACTTACTTGCTGAGGCCTAACATCGGAGGTAACGACAGCTGCGCACCACATAAAATACAACTCTGTTGGGCCAGCTCCGGCACCTACGCTAACGAACACTGACCTTGTCTTGGAGGCCTAGACCACTGCCGACATACTGCCGTCCCGCTGGGCAAGAGATGGTTTCGTGAACAAGCGCAAGAAAGTAAGTCCGGCACCATTGCACACACCATGCGGGCACTACCCGCAGCACGGACTTTATCATAGACCCTGACACATTAACAGGCTAAGAGGCCGATCACCCCAGCTCACATAAAGGTCAGCGGCTGAGCCACTTAGAAACCACTTCGGCATATGATAGATATAAAACAAGAATAGAGAAGTGATCATTACGCCATCACATTGACCACGTGGGCGCTCTCAGAGACACAGACCCCAGCACGGGCCCAGATAGAACAGCGGGTCATTTGGCTTTCTAACTTCTTAATTACACAAGTAACATCAAGAGAGACTGGAACCCAAAGAGGCTTCAGAAACTGGAGCGAAGTATACACAAGAGCTAATTTAGTTCCATTCTAAGCTACAACACCTCCAATAACAACTAGCCACACCATGACCTCCAAGCACAAATCTAGGCCTGATAAAACACCCAAATCTTCTTCAATATCAACAGGGAAATTAAACTCTTACTTTAAAAGCCCTGAACAGCAACACACAAGGGGAGAGGACTCCAGTCAGATGGAACCCCCTGAAATGACCGCACAGCAGAATAGCGAATGGGCCCCTGAAGATAGACCGATCACTAAAGCAGACCTCCAAATGTTACCAACAAAGTCAGACCTTGGGATTCTGGTTGCCCAGGTGAACAAGACCTTAAAAGATGGCCTTGCTGAAGTAAAGAGAGAGATAAGTGAGCTGGGCAACAGGGTCCTGGACCTAGAGGACCAAATTGAAGAGACTCAAAAACAGGCTGATAATGCTACCACGGCACTCCAGTACCAACACTCAGCTATAGAACAGCTCCAGACTCAAATGGAAGACCTGGACAACAGGGGCCGCAGACAGAACCTACGGATAAGAGGTATACCAGAAAAAATCCTGCCCCCACAACTGAACTCTTACTTACAGAACTTATTTAAATTCTTATTAGATAAGAATGGAGACCCCATCCCCCTAGACAGAGCCCACAGAGCTCTACGGCCCAAGCCACCCAATGCTGCACCCCCTAGAGACATAGTGCTATGTTGACATAGATTTGCAGATAAAGAGAGGATCATGCAGGCGGCGCGACAAAAATCACCACTATGTTTTGGAGAAGACCGTATACAGATCTATGCAGACCTAAGCACAATAACGCTAATGAAAAGAAGAGAGGCAAGATACCTAACTCTCCATTTGCGGGACTTAAATATACAATATAGATGGGGATTCCCCTTTGCGGTCAAAGTAGTGAAAGAAGATAAGGTTATAACATATAGGGGCCCAGATGATCTGGAACTTTTCTGTACACAGTTGGGTATATCCCAACCTGCCCTGCCACAGCTGGACGACAACACAAACGGCAAGCATGAGCAACAATCGGCCCCAAAACAACAAAGACCATCATGGACCACAATAGCCAAAAAACGGAAGACCACGGGTATCAATCACCAACCACCAAGATGTGATTTGGCAGACCCTCCATGAACACCACACAACACCCAACTTCCATTGGATACGATAAGTATGAGGCTGGAGAGGCCAAGCAGTAATGCAAGGACTGTTTGATTTGCTGGTTCTGATAAGAAATGTAAGACATTTTTATATTAAAACGACATGACATTTCTTCATATTTCTCAGCTCCCCAAGTGGGCTCATTGACGCACCACCTGTCACAAGTTTCCCCCAATTTCCCCCTGTTTTGCCTCCCTACTTCTGTGGGACAGGAAACCACGTCCCTCGTGAGATGGTGATAGAACACAAACTGTTAAATGTTGACCTAAGGTTTTTTCAAATGTTTGATGTTGATTTGATTTTTCTTGTTGATTTATATTATGCCTTATTGATGCTCTTGATGCTAGTTGCAACTTGTAACCTAGTCTTTCTACGCTTTAGGATACCTAATACTGAACACCTACATAGATCCCGGTCTATCTACCGGAAAACAAGTATCACTAGACCTATACAAGATGGCTGTGTGGACTCCCTGATGCTTCGGCCGCCAGGTAAGAATAAGACTCACCAGACGACATGGACCAATTACTATTACTGACATGACACCCAGACTCCAGATTATATCGCAAAATGTAAAGGGACTTAACTCCCCGACTAAAAGGTCCATAGTGTTAAAGAGCTTAGCTAAACATGCGGACTCTATAGTCCTGTTGCAGGAAACACATTTTATGACGGGAGCCGAGCCACGTCTATCATCTAGGGAATTCCCCATAGGTTATCATCATACATACGCTAAAAAAAAGGGGGTCAGCATTCTTATACACAAAAACCTACACTTTCAACTCGAAAAGAAATACACAGACATGGGAGGTAGGATACTGTTATTGGTGGGCTTACTTCACAACATACCAGTCACTCTGGTGAACCTATATGCCCCACAAACTAACAAACATAGATTTTTCCAAAGAGTACTCTCAGTGGTGACAGAACATCAAAGAGGAATACTGATAATGGGAGGGGACTTGAATACCACACTAGATCCCACATTGGACACATCCACGGGCACTGCTAGAACAGAGAACAGGGCTCCAAATACATTATACACATGCCTAGATCAGCTGGGACTTATAGATGGTTGGAGGATACAGCATCTTAAACAACGTAATTACACTTTCTTTTCACCCCCCTGGTCGACCTACACACGAATAGACTATTTGTTTATCGATAGAAACCATCTATCCCTACTATCTGACACCAATATACAATCTACATCGTGGTCAGACCATTCTGCTGTTAATATGTCTCTGAACTGGCCAGACAAACCAATTACCCCATATATTTGGAGGTTGGACGAGGCTTTAATTCATTACCTGGAATCTAATGAGGTCCTCAACAAATCACTCACAGAATATTTCCACATTAACGGTACCGCAGACACACAACCCAAATTTATTTGGGAAGCTCACAAAGCAGTAATCAGAGGAGAATGCATAAAGCTCAAGGCCCTCTGGAAAAAAAAATACAACCTAGCCATGACAGATCTGACTTCACAATTAAATAAAGCCGAACTCAAACACAAGCAATCACCCAGGGACCGTACCCTACTATCACATGTCACCAAGCTCAGACTAGACTTAAATGCCCTACTAACCAAGGAAGCCCAACGCAGAGCATTAACTTTAAAAAAAACCCTTCTTTTACGAAGGAAATAAAATCGGACCACGACTGGCTAGAGCACTGTGAACGCAGACAGTCAAGACACAGATAGGCAAATTGATCACTCCGGATGACCGGCACCTACTAGACAGCGTAGACATAGCAAACCATTTTGGGTCCTTTTATAGTGAACTATATAACCTCCCACAACAATCCCAACAGGACACTGATACAAGTATGAAAGACTATATCAAAAACGCCAATCTTAACAAGATTACACTCGCAATGGTTAAGGAGTTAGAATCCCCTATCACTTTACAGGAAGTCCTATCGACTATAGGGAACCTACCATTAGGGAAAAGCCCGGGTCCAGATGGGTTCACCAACTCCTATTATAAAAAGTATAAGTCAATCTTAGCCCCATACCTACTCAAGATGTTCCAAGCGTTAGATGACGACCAAGCGCTGCTATCAGAAACACAAATGGCACACATTTCTGTAATCTTGAAACCCAACAAAATACCGACTGACCCCAAAAGTTACAGACCCATATCACTACTCAATTCTGATTTAAAAATCTTAGGAAAGATACTAGCCAAAAGGTTGAATAGAATCCTCCCAGACATTATACATGTTGATCAGGTAGGTTTTGTCCCTCGCCGAGAGGCCAGGGACAACACCATTAGAGCCTTAACACTTATGGCGTACACAACACATCACAAAATCCCGACGGTCTTCTTGGCAACAGACGCTGAGAAGGCCTTCGATCGGATCAATTGGCACTTCCTGAGAGAGACACTCACATCAATCGGTCTGGGCCCCAAAATGATTCATAGAATATTCAGCTTATACACCTGTCCAACAGCCCAAGCAAAGGTAAACGGTATACTCTCCCGCCCATTCAAAATTAGTAATGGCACGAGACAGGGGTGTCCTCTGTCTCCTCTGCTGTTCATCCTCACTATGCAGGTTCTAGCGGCACATGTTAGGGACAGTCAGCAGATCAAGGGAATAGAGTTAGGCACAAATAGCTTTAAAATTGCATTATATGCGGATGATATCCTCTTTACAGTCAGAGATCCACAACATTCAGTTAAGGCAATAATGAGGGAGTTGGAGGAATGTGGAGACCATTCCAACTTCCTAGTCAACACAACCAAATCAGAATTACTTAACGTTTCCATGCCCACTGAGGAGTTTATAGCCTTGTCACAGATATGCCCACTACAACTTCAACATCAACACATAAAGTATCTGGGAGTCTTTTTAACACCTAGGACTAAAGAACTCTTTCAAGCCAATTGTGTCTCTCTCCTACACGCTACCCAAAGAGACCTGACTACCTGGTTGAACAAACCCATCTCCTGGTGGGGTCGATTACAGTGCATTAAGATGACAACGTTGCCTAGAATTTTGTACATTATCCAGGCCCTTCCTATATCCATCCCAAATTGGTGGGTAGGTCAGATACAGAGGCACATTGACACATTTGTTTGGGGAAATAGCAAACCGAGGATAAATAAGTCCATAATGCATAGACCCAGCACAATGGGAGGACTGGGATTACCCCTAATTAAAACATACCTTGACGCTATAGTTCTACAGAGAATTCTAGACTGGCACAGTTCAGGAGACCATAAGGCTTGGGTGGCACTGGACTCCCTCATCTTAAAAGCCCCGTCAGTGGGTGCACTGTGTTGGGTTCCAAAACGCTTACGGCCTACACCTTGTATAACACTACACACACACAGACATATCTTTGACTCTTGGGATCACTTATCTACGCGCAATAGGCACATCACAGGCCTCAGGTCCCCCTTATTTCCAATTCCAAATAATGCTGAACTGACTGGTGGACTAGGGGAAAACTACCAGGGAGTCACAGAATGGCCGTACACTACACCTCTAGCCAAGTTTACTGAAGCAGGTAAATTATTGGACAGCAGCCAGTTAACAGACGTGGCAGGGGGACATACTCCTCTTGGTTGAAACACATGCAGCTCTCACACCTTCTTTCTGTCTCAGAATACAAAACAGACTTCCTTAGGCCCCTTACCTCATTTGAAAAATTGTGCCTGAACAGCACACCTCTTCCCCATTCATTATCAAGGATGAGGTCCCTATTACAGGAACCGCAACTTGCTATTCTCCCATCCTATGCGTTAAAGTGGCAAGAGGAGTTAGGCATAACATACACACTCAAGGAATGGGAATCCATGTTTCGCAACACTCAAAAATCTTCTACCTCGCCTAGACTGTTAGAGTTAAACTACAAAGTCTTAACACGATGGTACCTGACTCCCACACGCATACACTCAATTTATCCTTCAGCTAGTGCCCTATGTTGGAGGGGTTGTGAAATGAGAGGAAGTTTCAAACACATGTGGTGGGATTGTACGCAATTACGACAGCTCTGGACATATATAGAAACTCATTTCCACAAAATACTGACAAATGACTTTAACCTGACTCCTAGCATAGCCCTAATGAATAATGTTTCATTTATTACTTGCCGGATCCGAAGACAGTTATTACAAACAGGCTTAAACGGAGCTAAATGTCTAATAGCTCTAAACTGGAAAACACAAAGACCACTGACTAGCCGGACTTGGGTGGACAAAGTAGGAGAACTGTTGGGTTTAGAGGAATATGGATACCTTAAAAGACACAAACTACCCTTGGCACATGACATGAAATTCCTGTGGGAAGACTCTCTCCACAACACTAGCGCAGACAATGACAGACCACGTAATGAGACTGAGACAGCTGATCTGGCGGCCGGGGACCTCCACACACAGCAATGATTCGCTTCTAGAGGTATTCTGAGTCTAGAGTGTTCTAAGTACTTTTTACTGTTCTGATGCATGAAGAAGTTAATCCATGACTTCTTAGGAGAATAGATAGAGCGTAGTTAGTCTAATAGCTTTACTATATGATACAAGAAATTGACTAGGTTACATCTTTATCATTATTATTGTTAGTTATTAAGTTTATCTATTGGTAACCATTATTTTCTCATTCAACTTGATGGTTTCAGGGCTCAACCCACAACTATGTTTAATAGGTAGTGTCGATTCGGACAATGAAGGTAATTGATAATGTTTTTATTTACACTGTGAGTTGGAAATCTACTCCTTTTACTTTTCATGGATATGTATGTAAAAGAGCCTTGGGGCTCAGTAATTTTTCACTCTTTTGATGTTGCCTTTGTTTTTCTGAAGTGACAAAATAAAGATTTGAAAACTTAAAAAAAAAAAAATCTGGAGACAAACTGACTACCCCGGTCCGACACTATCTCCTTGGGTAATCCATGTAAATGGAAGACCTCCAAAAATTGAAGCAAGCTCTTGAGCGGTAGGCAGCTTCTTCAAGGGAATGCAATGTGACATTTAAGAAAATCGGGTGGACTTCCGGTTGGAGGCGGGGCTCACAGGTTGCTGCAGGTAGCTGCAGGTGTCGCTGGAAGCTCTGCGCCTCTATGTGAGGCCCAATCCATCACCACCGCATGCTGTTTTCCCTTGGCCGGTTCAAGGCTTGGGTAATCAGATCTCGATCCTGCATTGGAAGTCCGCATTCACAGCCTAATAGTGCACGGTGGCTGGTGCACTCTATTTTGCCAGGTGTTTGCAGATACTCTGTCAGCTAAGCCCTGGGCACTTATCCTAGATCATCGCTACCTCTTTGTTTGCCGTGGGAGTACTGCAGTCCTGTCGCTATGAGGGATATCAAAGTCCCGTTTCTATCTTGGTTGGAGTCTGGTTACGCTTGCCCGGAGGTGACTGGTTTCACCTATTTCGGAGGAGCTGCTCTATAGCCACCTGGTTGGGCTAAAATATAGGCAGCCGCAATTTGTTCCCTGGCTGTAACGGAGGCTATGCTGACTATAGCTGAAGCATGCTAAAAACGTAGCTGAAGGCTCCTGCTTAATCCTATGCACAGCTGTCCGGAAGAGCCGTGGATTGGCCAGCTTGGTCACAGTGAGCACGGGCTATGCTCACCTAACGGACTGCCTATACCGCAGATGATTTCTCCTCAGGGCAATTAGCACGCTTGCCCCCGCTGCAACAAACTCCATGGAAAGCTGGAATGGCAAAGTGAGGCTGGATCGCTACTGTGGCTCAGGTCAATCCCGGTGAGTTACCGTGATCCACTGCCCAGTGCGCTTGCAGAAAGCGTGGGAAGCAAGCCAGCTGGCTGAAGGAAGCTAACAGGAAGCCTCATAACTCGGCACTTTGGGCCCCTGGATACCCAGAAGGGGAACTTCAAAATCAGCACACAGCGTTCAGCTACCGCAGGTGAGAGTGGCAGTAAGGGGGGCTGTGGCCAGCTGTTCAGCCCGGTGCATGGAGCACAAGCATTTCTGGGTGACTGTGTTTGAACTGTTCGCTCACTGTGCTGTGTTGACAGCAATCTTGCAGAGGCGGTGGATAAGCTTTACTTGTGCCGGTTTCCCCTATGTGATGGCAGCGTAAAATATATAATATACTTATTGCATTATTTGTGCTGACCATTAGACTGCCTTATTTCACACTGTTCCACATACAGACTCCCGGCATAAGATGAACTTAAGTACTTTGGCATGTCAGTTCTGGGTGCATACAAAGGAGTTATCACCGACAACACCTCTGTGACTTATTCCAACTGTGTTACAATACGTCTATATACTGGATACACGGATGTGTTCAGTATTATAGTTTTGTCTCTAACTGCTGTATATAAGAAGGTGTGTTATATTACAGGGGCTTTACTTTGCTGTTTACATAACTATTTTACTTGAGGGCTGTGTAAGCAGTTAGTTGTTCTGATACTTGATTAAGAGTCCGTAAAGTTTGTGCTAGTTTTAACTAAGTTTGTACAGCTATATTGTATCATACGCTCCATGGGAAGTAATTGAACATATTTTTGAACTCCCTTTAAAATTTGCACAGGTTGCTAAACCTTGTGTCTTTGTATATAAGTTGTGTTATTAGTTGATATGTCATTTGCTATAAACACTGTTGATAATAATTTAATATAGACGTTTGGTCAGATAAAGATTAGAACATCAGTCAAATTCAAGAACAAGATTAAGGAAGTTAGCCCAAAATGTAGAGGACTAAGCACATTTAAGTGTTCTCCTTTCTTGTTTTGTTTTTTGCCTTTTATCTTGTTGCCCTTCCTCTTTGTCTTTGAAATAACGTTACCACATACAGTAGAAGTATAAGCACTATTGGGAACACTCTCTCATAGTTTTTCTCTCTTTTTCCTTTTTCTCTAGGCTAATAAGCGCAAAAGTAACATAGGTTAGAGAAGCTTAACCCCCATTAAGAGGCAGTTTTTCTTTGTTTTGTTTTGTTTTCCTCTTTTTTTTTTTTTTTCTCTGATATTGTTAAAATAAAGGTATTAGATATCACAGAAGAGTAAGCACTATAGGAGGCATACTGTTGTATTTTTTTCTTTTCTGGAGTAAAAGTATAACTAATTATAGAAGTATTAACACTACAGGAAACACTTTGAGATAGTTTGTTTCTTTTTTTCTTTGTTAGTCAGGTCTAAAATAATATAAATCCTTGAATTGTAGGTTCTACAGGAAATACCCTCCAGCGCTGTTAGAGATATTATTAACAGAAACAACAGAAACGTATGTACTGCAGACAGTAAATTGTAGTAGTTTTCTTGGGCCTGTTGGGATCTGCTAATACAAATAATAGAAGTACAAACAGTACAAGAAGCACATATACAAAAAATTATTATGGTATAATATTTACCACATTTAGGAGAAATATAAGCACAATAGGAAGCACCTTGTCATAAAAAAATTTCGGCACTCAGGTTCAGCTAATTTTTATATAACTTTAAGAATAGAAGCATAAGCACTTTAGAAAGTTCTTGGGCCTAGATTTTTGCTTTTTTTCTGCGTATGACAGGTCCAAATATCGTAAATTTTTGTAACATATCTATTATAGGTAGCATTATTCTGCCACCTTAAATACACATAAACAACTCAAATAGTAGAGACACGGGGGCGGAGCCAAATGTCTAACCAGCCGGACGCATGTAGCCAAAGCTCCAGCTCTATAGCTTGATTTTAGGGGCAAAACCACAATTTAAGGTATGAACTTATAATATCCTTGAAGATCTCATCCACCAACTTATGGCCATATTAAAATTGGACACCTGCACACTTTAATTAAGCCCGATATAGGCCATCCATTGCAGCTATAAGGACGCAGCAGAGGGAAGATCGGAGCTGACTGGGGTTGAAATTAAACCCACATTACCTACTCAGCGACTCACTGTACTTCCCAAACCCACTGAGCCAAAATACCGGAGCAGCCTTAATGCCCTCACCAGCCGCACTATTGTTCTCCGGGAATTACAAGATGGCGGCCGCAGTCGATTGGGAGCTCACAGCACGAGGCCTCATTGAGTCAGCCGTCCGGCTTCTGGAACTCCAACTGCCTAAGCTCTATCCCGCTGATGGCTACTGCTTAACTGCCCAGCCGACACAAGATCGGACACAGCGCAAGACGGGAGACAGTGTTTTATGTCCTCCTGTTAAAGAAGAGGATACTGAGACAGAGGCCCCGACTCATCTTCCGTCTCTATGTCCGCAGCATTGCATCTATGCCAATGTGGGAACGGATCAACACAATTCCTACCTCTCTATCGCCTCTGAAAATTGCTGCCTGCCTTTCCCTAGTGCTTACTTGGTAGCCTGCTTTCTAACTGAACAGCCGGGACTGACATCACTTGGGGCTCCAATTTATAAAGGTGCAATGACAGGCCGGTGCCTGGCAGTTTTCCCTACAAGTGGCGGCGGACTCGCTACACAGGTGTCATGTTCGGCCATACGGTTCAGCAGCGGTATATGGATTCTTGGCATTTTTTTTGCAAATTGTTTACCCTATCAGTGGGATCCTGGAGGCTTGCTTCAACTAGCCTTTTAGAAAGCTGGTCTAGACGAAATACAATAACTTTCTATGGTGCCCTAGAATTGTTGTTATAGTGGGGCATGGGAATAAACTTACACACATGTGAATCCTACCTAAGTCCTTCACCATATATAGACTTTGAGCATGTTGTCAATACCTTATGTATGGCTGTTGGGTTGCCATGGCAAGTTCATATGTCTCTTATATTAATATTCTCCATGTCTGCCTGGCTGGCATTTACTAAGTTCCCATTCTCATAAACACTAACACTTGTACCTATTATAATAACTCGCAGAGGCCATTTATTCATAGAGTTCAGCCTAATATTTAATATCTATAACGCCCCAATCTTAATACAAAAAGGGAAGGATAGATAAATAATTAAAACACTTTCCCATTTCCTCACCCACTTTGAGAATTTACCCTACCACCTCCCCCCCCCCCCCACATAATGGACCTCCTAGATGTGGAGGGCTACATATGCGGCTTCTCTCGTCTATGCCGCAACTCTAAATACCCCCCTAGCATTTACTTTTTCATATTACCACAGTATTGACTCTAACCACTACATTTCACTCAGCAGGACTGATCAACATAATTTTCCAGTAGAGTCTCTGATTGTTTCATTACGTTATTTCCATTTAAAAATAGTACTTTCATTGTGGTCATTACTTCATATGTTAACTACCAATCTAATTTTAGTTTATAGGTCTACAGGTGACAGTTCAAATCACTAAATTTCCTCTCTCAGAGTTTGATGCATGTTTTTAGAGGCACAAGAGTTGCCTTCAATGTCAAGTGAGGAAACACATTTTGTTTAGACCATGTTAAAAAGAAAAAGAGGTTCCAGTCTATTGCATTGTATCATCTATACTGTGAATTATTTTTAGTTTGTCTTATGCTATGTTCTTTTATATAAGCTGTATTATTTCGCACAACCTCAATAAAAATATATTTAAAAAAAAAAAAAATAGTAGAGACACAAGTATATTAGTTCACAAATTTCCTTTTTTTGTTTCATTTTTTTGGGTAGCTTACAAGACATACACCAAGGGAGCATTAGAATGTTTCTGGAGACACTGGATAAGAGTGATACAATACAGCTGAGTACCTTTGCAGATTAAAATACACTGAGTTTGCTTTAGGTCCCTGTCTCATTCTATTCCTGCCCCATTCCCCTTATTATTTTTTTTTTTACTCGAACGCTTGTAATACTTTATTAAAATCTTCGGGGCTTTTTTGGTACATGGACAGATATATGCTCCAAAGGAGTTCACCTTCCAATATGCCCCCAAACCCAAAGACAAAAAAGGGAGCAGCAGGAATCTGGACTCTAGCATTGACATACCCCCGGATAAAGGGGCTCCCATAGGTAATAGTATGTCAGAATATGCAGCCGAAGTTGCCAAAATTCTGCTCCCTCAATTTGACTCAATTAAACTTGAGATCAGGAATGAGATATCAAACCTTACGGCTGAGGTCAGGCAGTTTTCTGCAAGACTAGATGAAGTCGAAAACAGAGTCTCTGATCTAGAAGACAGACTCAATATTCACGACCCGATTATAGATACTCACAGCAAAACAATCGTAGCGCTACAAGCTAAGATCGAAGATCTTGAGGACCCCTTGAGACGTAATAACTTAAAGGTGATAGGCCTCCCTGAATTGCCCGAATTTCAAGATTTAATGAATTTTGTAACCAATACATTACCTAAGGCATTGCAAATTCCAGCTCTTGCTTCTCCCTTCCAGATAGAGAGGGTCCACAGAATAGGGCCGTGTAGGGAATACACCGAGGGCCACAGACTGAGGCCAGTGATATTTAAATTTGTTAATTTCCAAGACAAATTGTTATACCTTAAGCATTATAGGAAATGTAATCCCTTTGTTCTTGACTCACACAAGTTACTAATCTTTCAAGATTTTTCCTCTGAAACCTTATCTAAGAGAAGAGACATGTCTTTTTTCTATGGTAGGTTACAGAGGGAAAACTATAACATTAAACTGATATAACCCGCAAAATTAGTGATACTGAAAGAGGGAATCTCTCATACATTAAACAATGTCTTGGAAGCCGAGACTTTTTGTCGAGAAGCTGGTGTCCCTTGAAATAGCTAGGTCCCAAACTGTAGGTTCTACCGATATTCTAGTCTGGGGCTTTTTTTTTTTTTTTTTTGCCCAGAAGTTATATTGGTGTTACATGTTTTATGTTCATGGTTTTCTTTTTTTTTCTTTTTCTTTTTCTTCTCTCCTTTTCTATGTGGGTTTTTCTTTTCCCTTCCCCCTCCTTCCACCCTTTTCCGCATCCTTCTACCATGCTGTTGCTCACCCAGGGTCCCTCGTCTGCGGCTGGCCCCCTCCTCTCTATTTTTACGCTGATAGTTATTAGGACTTGATGGTATCTAATTGTAATTTTTTATCCTGGAATGTGGGCGGCATAACCTCCCCAATTAAAAGGAAATCTATAATAAAATACTTGGGGAAATTTAACCCTGATATAGTTTTCCTGCAGGAACTACATCTCAGACCTCCAGAAATTCCTAAACTCAGAACTAAGTGGGTTGGGGAGGTTATTGCCGCTCCGTCCACAACCAGGAAGAGGGGGGTCGACATTTTATTGAACCGGAATCTGGACTATCAAATAAGTAATACTGAAGTGGACCCCGAAGGTAGATTTCTGATCCTGGAGATAGAGATCAAAAAGATTAAATACATATTATGTAATATTTATGGTCCTAATCAAATTGATCATAACTTTTGGGCGTCCTTAATGGTCAGGCTACATAGATTCATAGGGCAGAATTTTATTACCGCAGGAGACTTTAATCTGACAGCAGACGCAACTCTGGATTGCTCAAAAAAAGATCCCTAAATAGTAGAGGTAGAAAAGTACGCATCTTTCAAAAGTTCTGTTCTCAGCTGGGTCTGGTGGACATTTGGCGGGTGCAGAACCTGGATACTCGGGTATTTACATGCCTGTCTCAGGCTCAGCCAGCATTCTCTAGGATCGACTATTTTCTTGTATCAGACTCTTTACTGAGATGGAATTGGGTGACTAAAATTGAGGACATAGTAATATCCGACCACGCTGCCATCTCGCTGAGCTGCAGAACCGGCAGTAGGATCTCAGCTAATAATTATATCTATTTCCCCAGATTTTTAAGTAACAATGCTTGCTTTCAAAACTGGCTACGACTCAAGTGGGCAGATTATTTTAAAAATAATGGCAAATATTTGGGTAGGGTGGAAGTGTTCTGGGAAGCCGCTAAGGCTGTTCTACACGGGGAAATTAAATCGTATACAATACACTGCAAGAAGAAATGTAGTCAGGTTGCTAGACAGCTAGCTAATCAAGTAAAAAACGCTTTCAGAGCATATTTAAATAATTCTAGTAAAGGATATTGGGATGCTTATATAAGGGCTAAGGCACTTCGTGACATTCATATCAAGCAGAATAGTGCCCAAGAAGAGCTCAGAACAAAAGCCCGATATAGCGGATTCGTAGGCAGATCGGCTAAATTCCTAGCCAGAATAGCTAAATCCTCCCTGAGGCAGGCAATTTCGGCTATCAAACAAGGTGCAACAAGATACACGAGTCACCCCGATATTGAAAGAGTGTTCTCTGAGTTTTTTCAAGACTTGTACAAGTCAGATCCCCCTAATCTAGTAAAGAAAAGAGAATTCTGGGAGAAGATTAAGACACCTAGGTTGTCGTCAGAAGCTAGGGATTCGATTAACGCCCCTATCTCGGAAGAGGAGATCATACTAGCAATTAAGAACGCTAAACCTAATAAAGTGGCCGGGCCAGATTCATTCCCTATTGAATTCTACAAAATCTTACAAACACAGGTGACTCCTGTTCTGACCAGGCTATTTAATTTTTATTTTTCAGATAATATTAAGTGTTCATCTTTGTTTGCAGCTGCAAATATTACACTGATTTTAAAAAAGGGTAAGGACCCCGAGCTCCCAAGTTCTTTCAGACCCATTTCAGTACTCAACACCAACTACAAATTACTAGCGGCCCTTGTAGCCTCTAGACTGAAACCTTACATTGGAGACCTAATTCATGAGAACCAATCTGGATTCATGCCAGGTCGAAATCCTGTGAGAAACACGAGGAAAGTGTTAGTGCTTATTGAGTCCTTGTGGAATAGACATAAGTCCTTTATTTCCCATGAGATCCTAGACAAGGCTATCTTAACAGTAGACGCGGAGAAGGCCTTTGATCGGGTCAGTTGGGACCATTTGTTTTTTACATTAGACAAATTTGGACTTTCCGGGTTTTTCCACAACTAATTTATAGCGCCCCTACATCTTCGGTCATTATTAATAATGTGACCTCCCAGCAATTTCTTCTGTATAGAGGGACCAGGCAGGGGTGTCCACTCTCCCCCTTATTATTTAACAGTAGCCTGGAACCCCTGGCCATACGACTACGTCAAGAGTTGGAAGGCATCTCATTGGCAGGCGAGAGACTGGTCCTGCTACTATATGCAGATGACCTGTTGTTATTTTTATCTAATCTCAAGGACACTTTGCCAACACTCCAGACATCTTCCACGAGTTTGGCGAGATTTCCGGATTTAGGTTCAATGTTCTGAAATCGGAACTAATGTGGCTCTATAGAAAGCCTTTAAGTGAGGTGAAGCATCCCTTTAAGGAAGTCGCTCAGATTACTTATTTAGGTCTTCGAATATCCAGAAACCCGGAGGACTGGTATAAACTAAACTATGGGTTCGGGGTCGCGCTTTGTAGTAAAAAATTGGAGGAATGGACTCTGCTCCCTATATCTTTATCTGCTCGTGTGATACTAATTAAATCAATTATTTTCCCTAAACTTATGTATATTTTTCAAAATATTCCTTTGTTCCTGCACAAAAAGGACATTGTTATATACAATAGAGCTTGCTCTAGATTTCTGTGGAAAGGAGATAAACCGTGGATTGCCTCTCATCGCCTCATGAACTCCAAATTGGCAGCTGGACTCGCACTTCCTAATATTCAAACTTACAATGTTATGACCATAGCCAGATTTGCGCTGGACTGGATTATGGGTAAAGATCAAATCTCTGCCCTTGTGTGGGAATCATGGCTCGTGGCTCCCTTCCAGTTGAAGGCTTTATTGCATTGTCCAGTGACCTCTCTTCCTTCAAATATATTCTGTATGTCCACTTTTAGCAGCTAAATGGTTAAAACATGCAGATGCGGTGGTGGGCAATAATTGCAGTAATGTACTAATGTAAGATAGAGCTCTAGACATCATTTAGCTGCTTCCTATGTACCCTTTATTAGATCAATTAGTACACACTGCCAGAGACTGTTCACAGATGACTGGCAGCACACTGGTACATCTGAAATATCAGACGTGTCGGAACATGAGAAAGTATTTTGAATTCCTTCCCTCTAGTGTTAGCAACGCAATGCGCATGCGCAAAATCACAGGGGGCGTGGAATTGTGAGAAATATCCGAGTTAGAGCTGGACACTGAAGAAACTGAGGATCATGATGAAGAAATATGGGAGGGGGCAGGCGGGCATTTTAAACAGCAAGTAACAAACAAGTAAGTGGTAATGCTTATAAACTATTTAGGATAATAAAATATGCTACAGTGCAAACTAAATATCGTTAGCAACTTTATAAGAATGACCTATTTGCAAATTTGGGTTGACTGTCCCTTTAAGAACCGTGATATCTAGGAAGTTAATCTTATGTTCATTCCAGGTTAAGGTAAATTGTATATGGTTAGTCATTCTGTTAAGGTCTGTCACAAAATCTGTCAGGGTTCCAATGTCACCCAACCAATTACCAAAAATATCATCGATATAGCGCCACCAAGTGGCGCCATACCGAAGATACGATGGATGTTCAAACACAAATAGGTTTGCATAATTGGGGGCGACAATGGAACCCTTGGCAGTACCCTGTAATTGCACATAGAAAGAATCTTCAAACAAAAAGAAATTGTTATACAGAATTAATTCTAACAATTGTAATACAAAATGGATTTGAGGTATATTTACTTTGTTATCTGAGTATAGAGTAGATTTAATCGCAGCCAGACCACTCTCATGTGTGATAGAGGTATACAAGCTTATAACATCAAGGCTAAATAATATGTATTTATCATTTTGAAATTGTAAACCCTCCAATTTGGATAAAAAAATCCCCTGTATCTTTAAGATAACTGCTTGAAAGTACCACCAAGGGTCATAAGATTTTATCTAAATACACAGCGATGTTAGAAAATACAGAGTTGGTACTTGCCACAATAGGGCATCCCGGGGGTGAGTAAAGGGATTTGTGTATTTTGGGTAAGGTGTAAAACACTATCTACTAAAAAAATATTGTTGTATTAGCATCTATTACTCCCCGGGATTTAGCAAACATTAAGATCTTATTAACCTCCTTGAGAATGTTAAATAGGGGATTACAATTCACTTTCCTATATACATTAGGGTCGGACAGCTGTTGGATTATCTCATTTTTATAATAATCCTTATTTAAAATGACTGTAGCTCCACCCTTATCAGCTTGTTTCAAAATCAAATCTGGTTTAGCTATTAAACTTTTCAATGCCTCACCATCCCTTCTAGTATAATTAACATCATGTCTGCCCACAAACTTTGTACCCGTACATAATTTTGACTGTTACAACCCTTGGTGGTACTTTCAAGCAGTTATCTTAAAGATACAGCAGTGGAGGCTCCTCCATCTGTGCACTGTCACACGTGTACCCCAGCCAGGGGCAAGGACGAAAAAAAATGAGAAAAAAAAAAGTTAAAATTTTTTTTTGAATAAAATATATTTTTATGAAAAAATTATATTTTATTATATTATTTATCCCCAAGAAAATTAATTGACAAAGACACACTTATTATTTATTATTAATATAACAAGCCAGGCAACGTTAGCTTGCAGCTAGAGGTGTAGGATGCAGCAGGAGGAAGGAGCTAGGACCGGGTGACACTCTCAGTGACTCAGACAGAGCACAACAGTATTTTGCTCTGCTGAGACACTAACTGACAGCTGACATCACAGTCCTTTCCACCACCATGCTGTTCATCATAGCCACTCCTCTCCTCAGGCTCTCCGACATGCTGTGCACTGTCTGCCATCCCCATCCGATCGCACGTGCGGTAAGAGAGCCCTATGCCTGCACAGTGATCTCTATGCATTCACTGTGCAGGCGTAGCTCCTCCCCAGCCTCCATGCCTATAGAGGCTTAATCGCACATGCTGAACTGTGTGAGTTGGTTTCAGCCTGTGCTCTGTCTCCTCCCCCAGCCTCTGTGATCCTCTCTGATATGCTGGCACGCTGCACGTGATGGCCCCAACGAGGCTCCTCCCCCTCACCTCCTTAGAAGTGTTTTTGGGCCGTTCAGAGCAGGGAAGCTAACTGTCTAGTACAGGGCAATTTTTAGGGGCGGGCGGGCGGAGCGGCAGTTGCCCTGTGCGCAAGTAAATTTAAGGGGTGCAGTATAAACTCCCAGCTTGCTTGCTAAATTTAAAAATAGACAACTTTAAAAAAAAGTCCAAGAGGAAAAAGAAGAAATTGCCAGGCACCTTCAATAACTTAAAAATTAGTAAACTTTATTGAGTCAAAATTAAAACATGGTGAGAGAGGGGATACGATACCCCTAAAGTTAAACAGACTGACATGTTTCGGCACAAAACGCCGTAATCATAGTCTCTAAAAACTTCTAAAAGCAAACCGCCTTTTCAATCCAGTGCTCACATATCATTGGTGGGTTACTAATTAAGATTTAAAGGCATACGGGGGATGGAGCATTGTTAAACAACTTTAAATTAGTAGATATGCTACATAAACATAGATCTATATGCATGCAATTTAACCTGCTAGCTTAATCAAAAAACATCATTTACTTATGAAATTCAAACACTTGGTAGACAATAAATATACATTTATATTAGTAGGATTCACATAAGTCTGTCTAGACCCCCTATAAAAGAGTCATAGATAATCTGATCCCTAAGATTGATTAGACTCCAAGTATCAAATAGCCTACTATTTAAAGGAGATGGTGTTTATATCCCAAAATTTGGGAGAGGATATATATGTATCCAAACCTTAGAATGCAAGTCATACACCTTAAATAGTTAGCTCTAAGTTACTGGATTATATTGTAGAATAAAACACACTCTGTGGGGTATATTCTAGTAACCACAAAACGTGTACCACAAAGGACAAAAGATTAATTTGTATCCATTATATGTATGTTATACATTTGTTGGTACCCATTTACAAAAAAACGTATTTATTTGATTTGATTAATTAGATTGATCGTCCCTATTCTGGTACCCCTATGCCTCCTGAGCCTTGTGTGCAAATTCAAATTTGATATGTAATTTATATTAAAGGTGGCTAGGATCTAATTCCAATGATTAATAAAATCATATTCGGAATTTAGGCCCAAAGGTCTTTTAGTTTGGAGTCTAAAAATCCAATACATTTCCTGTCTGGACAGGATCTTAAATAGGTTCCCCCCTCTCTTTTGAGGTTGAACCTTTTCCACAATCGTCCATTTCAATGAACGACAGTCTTTGTCGTGTCGCTGGACGAAATGAGACACCAGGGGTGTGCTGCTTTTACCCACCCGTATGGTCGACAGGTGTTCTCTAATTCTAGATCTGACATCCCTGGTGGTCAAACCTATGTACTGAAGTTCACAGGTTGAGCACCAGAGTAGATATATGCAATTAGTCGACCTGCAATTTAGACAAGAGGTAATTTCAAAAGTTTCTCCGGTCACCACCGAAGAGAAGCTATTCCCCACCTGAACATATTCACAGGCCTTACATTGTGAATAGCCACACCTGTAGGTACCCCTGTGTCTAAGCCAGGAGGAAGATGGTACCGCCGCTGAGTCTGGCTTCCTAAGCATAGATGGCGACACTGAATTCCCAATAGTTTTATTTCTCCTGTAGGAGAATCTGCAGCCATTCCTAGCAGTCACAGCAAGGGCATCATCTGCCACCAATAGGTGGAAATGGTTTCTGACTATGTCACAGATCTCTCCATATTGAGCTGAGTAATCTGTGACAAAGGTCAGTTTGTTCTCTTGATCACCCCTATAAGGTTGCTTATCCTTTAGGAGTTGTTCTCTGGACAGGGAATTAACCTCATACCGAGCCTTTTTAATGATCTTTTTGTTATACCCTCTTTGTAATAGACGTTCTAATTCGTCTGCATGTCTCTTGTAGCTGAGGGATAGAGTACAATTGCGTTTCAATCGCACAAACTGCCCCTTAGCTACCGAATAGGGCATTTGTTTCGGATGACAGCTCTTAGCATGTAGGAGACTGTTGCCTGATATTGGTTTCCTATAGACTTCAGAGGTGACTCTACCTGTTGGCAATCCCTTCAATTCCAAATCAAGATAATGCACTATGTTCTTGTTAAACTCAAGTGTAAACCGTAAGTTTACATCATTGGTTCTCAAATAATCCACAAAACATTCAGCCTGTTCTTTTTCACCCTGCCAGACAAACAGCAGGTCGTCTATGTAGCGTAGGTATAGCAGGATGGCAGGTCTGAAGGGGTTTCTATCCGCATAGATGCTGGACCAAATTCATCTGGGACAAGGCTGATTATGATAATAACAAGGTTTACATTTGGAACAAGAGTCAGAGGTCACAAACTAGGAGATTTCAAAATCAGTCTAGAGCAGAAAGATGTGGGAGGGGTAGAAGACGCAGGGGTAGAGGTAACAAAGTGGTATCTTTTTCTGAAAGTGAGGCTGACTCAGGAGGAGATAGCTCCCAGTCAGAAAATGAAGGGAGTTTTCCCCAAGACTTAGTAGAAATAAATACCAACTACAATAGGACAGGGGGCTATAATCTTTCTCCACGAGGAAGAGGCAATAGACCAGGTTTTGGTAGAGCCAGAGTCCCACAATATACAGGTTATACTAGAGGTAAACAGAATCAGTATAACAGATATCAAACATCTACTGTTGATCATTTTGATCATCACTACCCCTCTACACAGCAACGTGGTGGTAACCACAATTATGTTTCAACACACTATGGTACTGATAGCCATCACCATTCATCTATTCAGCAGGGGGCTAGCAACTACCATTCCACTCATCAGGGTGCCACCGGTGGACAGGCCAGGGATGAGGAGTTGTTACAACTGGAACAGGTTTTTCGGATAGGTCAACACCCGAGAGATGGGGGGGCACGAGCACACAGATACCTCAGCAAGGGAGATACCCACAGAGGCAGACTCGTGTCCTGTCCAAGTATGTACCATCCTAAACCTGTCCAGTCATGAATTGACTATGGAAGAAAAGAAAGTGTTGTCATATGGCCTTGGTTTTGTACCCACAGTCAATTTTAATCTTTTCAAGACTATGCTTGATCTAAATAAATTTGTACGCAATATCACTCTGCGCAAACACTTTGGGGACACTAACCAAGACCAGATATTTACAACACCTGGGAATGGTGTCCATAACACCTGGCCCAAAGGTTTGGGGTTTATGGAAACATGTGACCTGATAGCTCTAGGGGAGTTGGAAGTGGAGGGGTCTACATCAATGGATGTGACTAATAAGGATATTATTAAAAGGTATCGTAACCCCTCTACTTTCTACCCAATACAGAGCAGAGGTAACATTATTGAAACCTTCTACAAACGAGTGGAAAATGATTTAAGACAGCTTTCATTAACACGGACGACAGGTGGTAATAACCTGACTAGGAATGAACGCTTTGCCCTAAAATCATTGGAACAAAACCCTAGCCTGGTGATTAAGCAGGCTGATAAGGGGGGCTCAGTGGTCATAATGGACAGGGCTGACTATATTAAAGAAGCATTGAGACAACTGCAAGATACAGACAGTTATGAACATCTTAGACAGAACCCTACCAACAGGTTTCAACGAGAGCTAATGCACCTTCTGGATGGAGCAGTAGAGGATGGGCTTATTGATTTAGAAACATCTAAGTACCTTTATGTGGAACATCCAGTTATCCCACTATTTCACCACCTACCGAAGGTGCATAAAACTCTAGTGAATGTACAGGGTAGACCTATAGTCAATGGTATAGGCTCAATGTTGGAACACCTTTCTGAGTGGCTGGATGGGGTACTTCAACCCTTGGTCAAATCTCTCCCTAGTTATACTAGGGACTCCAAACAGGTGTTGAATAAGGTTGAAGACTTGAGATGGTCACCGGATTGTGGTTGGCTCACTGTGGATGTGGTCTCATTATATTCCTCTATACCCCATGTTTGGGGTCTAAAAGTAGTAGCTTACTTTCTAGAGAATGGGACCACACACAGTGAGCCTTTCAGAAATTTTGTACTGGAGGTGACACAGTTTTTGTTGTCACATAACTATTTTCAGTTCGAAGGGGAGTTCTATTTGCAGAGATGCGGGACCGCCATGGGAGCCAAGTTTGTGCCAACCTATGCTAACTTGTTCATGGGTTGGTGGGAGCGGTCCAGCATCTATGCGGATAGAAACCCCTTCAGACCTGCCATCCTGCTATACCTACGCTACATAGACGACCTGCTGTTTGTCTGGCAGGGTGAAAAAGAACAGGCTGAATGTTTTGTGGATTATTTGAGAACCAATGATGTAAACTTACGGTTTACACTTGAGTTTAACAAGAACCTAGTGCATTATCTTGATTTGGAATTGAAGGGATGGCCAACAGGTAGAGTCACCTCTGAAGTCTATAGGAAACCAATATCAGGCAACAGTCTCCTACATGCTAAGAGCTGTCATCCGAAACAAATGCCCTATTCGGTAGCTAAGGGGCAGTTTGTGCGATTGAAACGCAATTGTACTCTACCCCTCAGCTACAAGAGACATGCAGACGAATTAGAACAACGTCTATTACAAAGAGGGTATAACAAAAAGATCATTAAAAAGGCTCGGTATGAGGTTAATTCCCTGTCCAGAGAACAACTCCTAAAGGATAAGCAACCTTATAGGGGTGATCAAGAGAACAAACTGACCTTTGTCACAGATTACTCAGCTCAATATGGAGAGATCTGTGACATAGTCAGAAACCATTTCCACCTATTGGTGGCAGATGATGCCCTTGCTGTGACTGCTAGGAATGGCTGCAGATTCTCCTACAGGAGAAATAAAACTATTGGGAATTCAGTGTCGCCATCTATGCTTAGGAAGCCAGACTCAGCGGCGGTACCATCTTCCTCCTGGCTTAGACACAGGGGTACCTACAGGTGTGGCTATTCACAATGTAAGGCCTGTGAATATGTTCAGGTGGGGAATAGCTTCTCTTCGGTGGTGACCGGAGAAACTTTTGAAATTACCTCTTGTCTAAATTGCAGGTCGACTAATTGCATATATCTACTCTGGTGCTCAACCTGTGAACTTCAGTACATAGGTTTGACCACCAGGGATGTCAGATCTAGAATTAGAGAACACCTGTCGACCATACGGGTGGGTAAAAGCAGCACACCCCTGGTGTCCCATTTCGTCCAGCGACACGACAAAGACTGTCGTTCGTTGAAATGGACGATTGTGGAAAAGGTTCAACCTCAAAAGAGAGGGGGGAACCTATTTAAGATCCTGTCCAGACAGGAAATGTATTGGATTTTTAGACTCCAAACTAAAAGACCTTTGGGCCTAAATTCCGAATATGATTTTATTAATCATTGGAATTAGATCCTAGCCACCTTTAATATAAATTACATATCAAATTTGAATTTGCATACAAGGCTCAGGAGGCATAGGGGTACCAGAATAGGGACGATCAATCTAATTAATCAAATCAAATAAATACGTTTTTTTGTAAATGGGTACCAACAAATGTATAACATACATATAATGGATACAAATTAATCTTTTGTCCTTTGTGGTACACGTTTTGTGGTTACTAGAATATACCCCACAGAGTGTGTTTTATTCTACAATATAATCCAGTAACTTAGAGCTAACTATTTAAGGTGTATGACTTGCATTCTAAGGTTTGGATACATATATATCCTCTCCCAAATTTTGGGATATAAACACCATCTCCCTTAAATGGTAGGCTATTTGATACTTGGAGTCTAATCAATCTTAGGGATCAGATTATCTATGACTCTTTTATAGGGGGTCTAGACAGACTTATGTGAATCCTACTAATATAAATGTATATTTATTGTCTACCAAGTGTTTGAATTTCATAAGTAAATGATGTTTTTTGATTAAGCTAGCAGGTTAAATTGCATGCATATAGATCTATGTTTATGTAGCATATCTACTAATTTAAAGTTGTTTAACAATGCTCCATCCCCCGTATGCCTTTAAATCTTAATTAGTAACCCACCAATGATATGTGAGCACTGGATTGAAAAGGCGGTTTGCTTTTAGAAGTTTTTAGAGACTATGATTACGGCGTTTTGTGCCGAAACATGTCAGTCTGTTTAACTTTAGGGGTATTGTATCCCCTCTCTCACCATGTTTTAATTTTGACTCAATAAAGTTTACTAATTTTTAAGTTATTGAAGGTGCCTGGCAATTTCTTCTTTTTCCTCTTGGACTTCCTTTTGCCACTGCTAGGCACCTAGCTGCATTTGCCGGCTGGAGACGCGGACCAAAGGTTTTTGCTGATCAAAGACACAGTATCCCGCTGCATAGAAACAGAAGTTTCCCTTTACCCGGTACAGTTTACTTTTGATACACAAGACATTCGCATTGGATTACTGGGACTGTTGAGATACATTCCTCCGGTTCCTCCGATTCAACCATATTGCGTCAGAGGCTTGACTCCCCACAAGGACCAATCAGTGAGGAGTTTAGAGACACACCCAGGTCCGAGACACAGTCAGGCTGTTGGAGACGGCGTTCGTTCCGCTAATGGTGGACGGGCTGGGGCCCGGTGAAGCGCACACAAAAGACTCCCGGGCTGCCGGAGAAGGATCTCATTCCGCGGTTAGTGGACGGGTCGGTACCCGGTGTAATACGGCAGCCGGTGAGTGGAACTAGCCTTATGTTTGTAGACTGTTTGGTCTGTATACCTGCCTCTGAAATTCTACTTTTTGGTATCTGCAACTAACTTACCGGGTAACAGGGTTGTTTGCATATGAGCACGAAAGTTCTACTTATGGGAAATATTTACTCAGGACTTTTGTACCTTTATTTTCTGGGAACTTTATCTAGCATTATTTTGGTCTGCTTACTATCCTCCAGGATTGCGGGGTATTGCCAAGTAATTAAAGTGATTGATTGAAGTACAAATCTTCGAATGTAACGAGCATTTGCCCCTGCAAGATGTACTAAGTTCTACTATCTGGCTTACACATATATATATGTTTGATTAGTGACAATATAGGTTGGGTCCTCCTCCCTTTTTTAACTTTAAAAAAAAGCCCATGTTGTGTCCCTAATATACCACTCCAGCCACATTAAAAGAAAAAAAATCTCTGTATTTTATTTTTAATCAGCCGGTATGCGCAGTAAAATTAGCGCACCCGACTGAGCACTGATACTAGCAATCACTTTCCACATGAAAGGATGATGATCGTACGTCAAAGCAGCATGTCCTGATCCTGAAGTGAGGAAAAGGTTAGGCACACTATGGCTGGCCTCTGGGAAGAAGTGCAGGGATCAATTACAGACAGCTACTCTTCTCCAAGCAGTAAAACCTTGTAAAGTAACAGCTCTAGAGAATGAGAGCAGACAAACTCCCCTGCCGAACTTAGCACAGACCTCAGAAGGAGGGGGGTTGGGCTTTCAGCATGGAGGAGACAGCCGACAAGTAGGTAAGTTTATTACTTTGAAAAATGCTCCGTTTTTTTTGCTGCTTGTTTTATTGCTTCTTTCCCTACTGCATGGTCATATAACACAGTATCAGTTTATCCTGTGTCTCCAGCAAACTGTTCCTGCTTTTGTCTGTTATGAAAGAGTGGGGAAAGGGGAGAAGTGTGAGGTAGTGGTTAGTTTAATTGGAACTTACTGCATTCAATTTATATAAAAGCTAAAAGGTCAGATAAAATTAAAATGTGCTCCCTTCTAAAGAAAAAAAATATATAAATTTAAATTGTGTGTATGTATATGTTTGTGTATGTATATGTGTATGTGTATGTATGTATACGTCTGTGTGTGCATATATGTATATATGTGTATGTGTGTATGTGTATGTACTGTATGTGTATGTATGTATATGTTTGTGCATATATGTATATATGTGTATGTATGTGTGTGCATGTGTGTATATATGTGTGTGTGTATGTATATGTACTGTATGTGTATGTATGTATATGCCTGTGTGTGCATGTATGTATATGTGTGTGTATGTATGTGTGTGCATGTGTGTATATATGTGTGTGTGTATGTATTTGTGTGTCTTTATATGTGTGTGTGTGTGCATATATGTATATGTGTGTGTGTGCATATATGTATATGTGTGTGTGCATGTGTATATGTGTGTGCGCATGTATATGTGTGTTACGGTACCAACAGGATACCAAGGGTTAATACCAGGGAACAACGTCCTCCATAGGGAATCAGCAATTCACAAACCAGCCAGTTTTCAGGTTTAAACAGAATGTCATTTATTAAAGGCTATGCCTAGTATTTATGCAGGTCTGACCCCCCCCCCCCAGATGGGGGTTGAAAGACTGTTGTACATTACATGGAGGGAACAAGCCCTTTGACATGATACAATAGAATTATATTACTTAAACACTTCAACCACAAGACACTCTTGGCTCTTCTTATCACTTAGGCGTTTTCTCTCTGAGGGTGATCAAACAATGGAATTCTTATCACTAACTAAATTATGGTTGGAGCCAGCAACTTGTGTTTAGAAAATAGTTTCTTAAAGCTAAACACAGTTAACTCCTTCAGTCCTGACAGAAGGGTCTGTCACATAGCTCCCCCCTTGTGGAACACTCCGGCAGACCCAGCTTGACCCTTTTGCGGGTCAACCTGGGGATGACCGGACTAGGAGGTGGTAGGCATGTCAGTTTGCTGGGACAATCCATCTGTATTCCCGTTATGAGAGAGAATTCCTGTCCATACAAACAAGGGTTCAAATTCCTCAGTGCCCAGACCAGGGCCAAACAGTCCTTCAAAATCCCATCAGCTTCTTTACGAGTTTTCTGTACCTGCTCTTTATAGGTATCCACAATCCCTTCATACTGACATAGGGTGCCCTTGAGTTGCTGCACCTCACTATGAGCCAGCGTCAGCTTCTCCTCAAGTGTCGCTAAGTTTGTCTTTAAGGTTTCATGTCCCACTCTCAAGCTGGTGTTTTCTGCAGTCTGTCGGTGCAGCTTGTCTAGCAGAGATTCACGTTCTAAACATGCTTTTTCCTCTGCGCTCCTCTTCTCCTTCATCAGCGCATTGTAATGGGACCTCCACATATCAATAGCAGATAGAGATTTACTGAGCTCAGCGTCCTGGGGCTTAGCAGCAGGTGGGTCAGTCTCTGCTGCACGGATCTGGGCACGGGTAGTCACAGGGTTAACATCAGCGGGACCCATAGGAGCGTAGGCAGAAACAAGGGGGGCCAAGTCATTTCCAAGAAGAACATCAGCAGGTAAGTCCTTCTTGACCCCCACATTCACAGGTCTAGCGCCCACTCCCCAATCCAAATGTACCCTGGCAACAGGTAGGCTGAACACATCGCCCCCTGCTACCCTCACAGCCACAGTGTCTCCAGTGTACTGTTTCTCAGACACCAAGTTCTTTTGAAGCAAGGTCATGGTAGCACCAGTATCCCGTAGACCACTGACCTCCTTCCCATTCACTTTAACCAGTTGCCGGTTATTCCGGTGGGCAGCTTGCACAAGGTCTGCCTCATGTAGGATGCTCCAGCATTCTTGCACCTCTACGTAGCGGGCCGCAGGCTGAGGATTACGTGGGATTCCGCCAGCGGGTCTTCTCCAGGACTGCGCTTAGTTCGCTGCGTTTAGGGGACACTCTGGTCTTTTGTGCCCTAGTTGCTTACATCTAAAGCACCGAATAGGTTGTGAGTAGCACCGCGAATTGAACAGGGCTCTCTGAGGGTAGTTCGTGGCCGGAGGCCGTGTGGTATAGCGGTGCGCCGGGGTTTGGTAACTGGCAGCTGCTGGGGTGACTGGGGGTCTGTACTCCACTCTAGCAGGGGGCTTAGTGGTAGCAGTGTCCAGTTTGCGGGCATCCGTATACTCATCTGCCAAGCGAGCCGCTTCCTGCAGGGTGGAGGGTTTACGGTCCCGAACCCACTCTCGAACTCCTGCGGGTAACTTGTTGAAGCAATGTTCCAACAGGAATAGCTGCAGCACCTCTTCCCCAGATATGGCTTGGCACCCCGCTATCCAGTGAGCTGCTGTGCGGTGCACCTTACATGCCCACTCAAGGTAGGAATCTCCAGCTAATTTAACAGTGTCTCTGAACCGCCTCCGGTATGCCTCCGGTGTAACCGCATACCTGGAGAGCAGAGCCTCTTTTATAGTATTATAATCCCTGACTTCCTCATCTGGAATGGCCCGAAAAGCCTCACTGGCCTGGCCGGATAATTTTCCAGATAATATCGTGACCCAGTCCTCTGCGGGTACCTTGTGTAGTGCACATTGCCTCTCAAAATCCGCAAGGTACCCATCAATCTCTCCTTCTGTTTCCAGGAAGTTTTTAAAAGCTGCAAAATTTACTTTTCTCTTTTCCATCTTAGTCAGTATTGTAATAATCCCCCTCTTCCTGAGGTTACTGGCTTGTGTAGTTGCTCTTCTGGGCGATAAGGTTCATTCCGTCGCTTGCCACCAATTGTTACGGTACCAACAGGATACCAAGGGTTAATACCAGGGAACAACGTCCTGCATAGGGAATCAGCAATTCACAAACCAGCCAGTTTTCAGTTTTAAACAGAATGTCATTTATTAAAGGCTATGCCTAGTATTTATGCAGGTCTGACCCCCCCCCCCCCCCAGATGGGGGTTGAAAGACTGTTGTACATTACATGGAGGGAACAAGCCCTTTGACATGATACAATAGAATTATATTACTTAAACACTTCAACCACAAGACACTCTTGGCTCTTCTTATCACTTAGGCGTTTTCTCTCTGAGGGTGATCAAACAATGGAATTCTTATCACTAACTAAATTATGGTTGGAGCCAGCAACTTGTGTTTAGAAAATAGTTTCTTAAAGCTAAACACAGTTAACTCCTTCAGTCCTGACAGAAGGGTCTGTCACAATGTGTGTGTGTGTATGTATGTATATGTTTGTGTATGTATATGTGTATGTGTATGTATGTATGTATATGTCTGTGTGTGCATATATGTATGTGTGTGTGCATTTATGTATATATGTGTATGTGTGTGTGTATGTATATGCCTGTGTGTGCATGTATGTATATGTGTGTGTGTATGTATATGTGTGCATGTGTGTATATGTGTGTGTGTATGTATGTGTGTGCATGTGTGTGTATATATGAGTGTGTGTGTATGTATGTATGTGTGTGCATGTGTGTATATGTGTGTTTGTATGTATGTGTGTGCATGTGTGTATATATGTGTGTATCTATGTGTGTGCATGTATGTATATGTGTGTATGTATGTGTGTGCATGTGTGTATATATGTGTGTGTGTGTGTGCATGTATGTATATGTGTGTGTGTATGTATGTGTTTGCATGTGTATATATGTGTGGGTGTATGTATGTGTGTGCATGTGTGTATATGTGTGTATATGTGTGTGTGTGTGTATGTATAAGTGTGTGTATGTATGTGTTTGCATGTGTATATATGTGTGGGTGTATGTATGTGTGTGCATGTGTGTATATATGTGTGTGTGTGTATGTATTTGTGTGTATGTATATGCGTGTGTGTGTGCATATATGTATAAGTGTGTGTGCATGTGTATATGTGTGTGCGCATGTATATGTGTGTGTGTGCATGTGTATATGTGTGTGCGCATGTATATGTGTGTGTGTGTGTGTATGTATGTATATGTGTGTGTGTATGTGTATATGTGTGTGCGCATGTATATGTGTGTGTGTGCATGTGTATATGTGTGTGCGCATGTATGTGTGTGTGTGTATGTATGTATATGTGTGTGTGTATGTGTGTATATGTGTGTATGTCTGTATATGTGTGTGTGTGTATGTGTATATATGCTTGTGAGTGTGTATGTATATGTAGGTATGTAGCATTTGTTTCACCCCTCAGTGCTAGTGCACATGACTCTTGTAAATTCATAAAATTATGTATGCTTTTAC